>NC_041390.1:3676197-3686733 GCF_002162155.2 Triticum dicoccoides | reverse complement strand
ATAGCATGAAAGGCCCACCAAATAACCGCATTATAAATAAAAATAAAACACACTCTATCATCTCCCCACCCGCCAAACTAAATATTCCGCCAGCCAAAAATATAAAGGGGTATTGGATTTGTTGAAATTCAAATTTCTTTGAATTCCACCAAGTTCAGAGCAAAAATATCGGCATCCACAATATTAAAAAAATGAAAATTCATTTCATGATGAATTTAAAATTTTGATTTGATATTATGGATTATGATATATTTCTCTATAAATTTGATCAAACATAAAAGGTTTAACTTTTCAAAAAAGTAACATCTTATATTTTAAACGGAGTGATTATTTTTTGAAGAAACCCGACAACACCAATGACGCAGCAAAGCGCGTCCGACCCTTCTAGTATGGGACTAAATCCCATCTATAATTCAACAATCCATCATGTTATGAAACCTCACGTAAATCCCATCTATTTTGTGAGATGGTGCACAAAGAACTATAGAAATTTCACATGAAGTTGGAGTGGATGAATGTTTAACTAGTACAATCCACATAGGAACAATCATAATGATTTAAAATAAGTATTCTCTGAATTGAAAAGGCCTTTAAGGGCATACTGTTATGGTTATAATCTACTATCTCTGTAAATAGTGACCTAAAACGTCTTATATTTATTGCAAAGGGAGTTATATTTGTCTCTGTGCATGCACACACACAACACACACATTGGTCATGGAAGCTCTGATGTTTTGCGCTGCCATTGGTGGTTTAGGCGAGATAAGGATGCTTACATCGCCCTGAGCAGAGCGGTCGGGGGTTGTCTCACAAACTAAACCAAATCTTCTCTCGCTGTCAAATAATCTGTTGGCCAAAACATTAAGTGTTGCTGTCAGATAACCGAGTTGTTGGTCTGCTTGCACCACCAGTCCACCGCACCTCACTTCTAGCTTGAACTAAGCCCGACAGTCGTGGAGGAAGGATTTACACTTTGCATTGCACGCAACTCAACAAGCCGATCACTAGCACAGAAAAATCTTCTTGCGGTGTTCGAAAATCATTGTTAGTGGCGCACAATCCGCACGCCACTAGTAGCACACTGCTAATAAGGTGTTACTAGTCGCGTGGCCATCCGACGCAACTAATAGCACACACATTAGTGGGATTGGTGTTGCATATCCTTGAAATATGTTTTTCATAATAATTTTTATCATATGCATCTAGTTCACCGTGATCGAAATTATATATATAACTTTTGGCCTCGTGATGGAGAAAGTATCACTCAAACTTGGGGGAGACTTAAGAAATTAATGCTCAAATGCCCCAATCACGAGTTTTCTAAAGATATTACTGTTCATAATTTTTATGCGAGACTTCCTCTGCAGGACAAAGAAATGCTTGATTCTTCTTCTACTGATTCTTTTACAATTAAACAAATTGTTTATAAATGGGATATTATTAAAATAATTAAACGTAATGCTAAAGATCAGGAGATTAGCAAAGGTATGAAATCTGGTATAAATCTTGAATATGACTGTGTTAAGTCTTTCATTGAAACTGATGTTTTTCAAGAACTTTGTGCAAAATATGGAATTGATTCTGAGATAATTGTTAATTTCTGTAAAGTTTTGCTACTCATGTTGATCTCCCTAAGGAAATGGTTTAAGTATCAGGAACCCACTAAAGATGTTTGTAAGGAACCTATCATTGCTCGTAATAAAATACAAGCTTATATTGTTAAACCTATTGTGCCTACTGCTTATATTAAAAAGCCACTCTTTACTATTATGATTAAGAACGAATTAAAGTTCAATCTTAGATAGCCATGGTCAAAGATCTTGTGAATGAAAATGTAGATGGACATATTATTCAGTTGTGTGAGCAAGCTTCTAACATTGATTGAGATAATGTATCTGCTAGAGTTGTTGGCATGTTTGTTGTTTCAGTTAAGATTGATGATCACTGCTATCATGATGTGACATGAGTGCTAGTATAAGTGTCATTCTTTTTCTCTCTATCAAAAAGTTAGCATAATATTTCACCTATTGAGATAGAAGAAATTAATGTTACTATTAAGCTTGTAGGGATACTATTATTATATGCATTGTCAATTTTCTGTATACATAATGAACATCTTTTCATAAATGTGTAACATTTTGCAAAGCGATGACTAATTTTAATAAATAATACATTTTCTATGTCTACTCTTTTTCATGCACGTCATACATTTTCTGTTTACAACTGAAAAATTATTTTTATGCATGTTCAACATTCTTAAAATACACGATTACTTTTTTTAAATATTTTTTTGATGACTACATTTTTTGTTTACATCTTAAACATTTATTTATGTATATTTAACTTTTTCAAATACAAGAATAACATTATTTCTAAAAAAATTGAATTTTTTCAATACATGTTATTTTTTTTAAATACGTGTCAAAACATTTTTTTTAACACTGCACAAACATGTTTTCAAAATCTAAGTAATTCTTTATGAAATATATGTATTTTAGAATTATTTGAAAGTACATCAAAACATAAGAAGGGGGGTAAGCCGCTTGCTTGTGGGAGAATTCGATGCCATGCTACAGTGGTCGAGGGCGGCCGCTGCAGCCACTATGATAAATGTGTGTGCTTTGTCGAATGAGTATTTCAACGTTACGTGAGGCAATATGCCTCACAGGCCTACACACCCGAAGTAGTTGTGGCCCGCTTGGCCCATGTAGAAAGAGGTGCTCGTGAGCAAAACCAAATCGCTTCTCACTGTTGAATAATTTGTTATCCAAAACATGAAAATTAATTCTCAAAAAGCAAAAAAAAATCCACCACCGCACCTCACTATTCGCTTGAATTAAGCCTGATGCTTGTAACTGGAGCACGGCCCAACGGCAGCTAGCTGCTATACAAAGTGCTCCTGACGTCCTGTTGTGCATATGGTTGTGAGGATGGAGACGGTTGGAAGCAGCAACAACGAGGGACGATGGTGGATTGTGCGTAAGGAGGCACAACAGATGCAATTTGATTAGGTGGTCTAAAGTTGTCTACGCCTCAATTGTTGTTATACGGGACTGAATCCCATCTATAATTCAAAAATCCATCATATTAAACCTCGCATGGATCTTTGAGATTTTTCAGAAACTATTTGTCAGATGATGCACAGAGAAACTATAGAAATATTCACATGAAGTGCGTGATGTGCGTGCAAATTTTCATCCCATTTGAACATCTGTGGAGCTCGTGGCAAAAAAGAGAAAACAGGCCAGTGCATGAACAGTAACTTTGCTCAGAGAGCCGAATTTTATCTTTTTTGTCGCGTGCTCCTCGGATATCGAAACTCTACCAAAATTTGCACAAAGATCACACACACAGGCATCTTGCTTGCAAAAAAAAGATTTTTTTTGAATTTATTTTCTATTTTTGGCGATTGATTTTGCCCGTGCTCATCTGAGCGCTCCGGCGCTCAAACGCGGCTCTCCCTAAAACACCCTATATTTATTTAAAGAGGGAGTATGCTTACACGCCGTCCAGAGTAGAGCGTCGAGGGTTCTCTCACAAAGTAAACCAGATCGTCTGTCTCTATCAAATAATCTGTTGGCCAAAACTTGAATTGTTGCTGTCCAATAAACTGAGTTGTTGGTCTGCTTGCACCACCGTACCTCACTGCTTGCTTGAACTAAGCCTAACAGTCGTGGAGGAAGGATTTACACTTTACATTGCAGACAGCTGAACCCACCGATCACTAGCAAAGAAAAATCTTCTAGCGTCGTTCGAAAATCATCATTAGTGACGCAAAATCCGCACATCACCAGTACCACACCACTAATTAATAAGGTGTTACTAGTCGTGTGGACATCCGATGCTACTAATAGCACACACATTAGTGGCGTTGGTGTTGCACGTCACTGGTTCTGTTCTTACCGGTGGCGTGGCCATCGAAAGCCTCAGGTATTTTCCGTATTAGTGCTGTTTGCTCGTAATCGTTCGTTGGTAGGAATTTATATATTAGTGGCATTTTGTGATACTCGAACAACACTAGTAAGCGTTGAAAGTTTCTCTTTTAAAAACTGCCGCTGAGGTACCACTTTGTCTAGTTAATCCACCAATTACTAATTCCTATTATGAGTACCTCAGGCAAAAAAATGCTGCCTGGCAGGATTTTTTAGTTCTAAATAGTAATATCATATACGGAAATTGCTAGTGGAGCTTGAGCTCCATGGAGCCCTTAATTTGACATTTTCAAAATTCAAAATTTTAAGTTTCAAAAATTCAAAACACACACACACACACATATACATATGGATGTATACTACTTGTCTACAAAGTTTCATGGTGAAATGATTTTTTCAGGAGCTACCAAAAAATGACAAAACCACGTATTTCTAGCACATGTATTATTCACTATAAAAGTACATGATCTTTTTGTACAGCCCACATCAGAATATATTTCGCAGTCAAATTTCGCACAATTGTAGTATACATCTATATGTACCAGTGTATTTATTTTTAGATTTTTTTAAGACTTAAAAAGTTGATTTTTTTAAATTTGTGCTCCATGCAGGCCTAGAGCAAAAAAATCCACTCTCTGTTGCATAGGCTATATTCTCTATAACACTATGCTCCCTAGTTTTAAAGAGCCCACATTAAATTGAGGTCTCCAATTGAAATTGGTTCATCTAATTTTGACCGGGGCAACAATTTCTCAAAGCTCTCTCATTCAATTCTCTATACTGTACACTATACATCCTAATTTTTTAAGGTCTCACAATTAATTTAGGTCCTCAATTTACACATGGGTCACCTGATTTTGACCAGGTAAACAATTTCTCAACAAGCTCTTTCATTCAATTCTTTTAATTTTCTGTGTTCCTTAATTTGATGCTCTTTCATTCAATTGAGGTATTCAATTTTGAATTTGGTATACGATTTTGACGGGGCTAGCGATTTTCTAAATCAATCAAGATCAACTGGCCTATAAAAAAATATCAATCACACACACCCTTCCACCACCTAGAAAAAAGAAACGCCACCATGTGATACTATGGCATCAATATAGTACATGCAACCATCCACGCCAAAATTTTCCTACATCAATATACGTTGGTTAGCGGATAACACAGAATCACAACACGAAAGACCGATCAAATCACTGTATTACAAATAAAAATAAAACACACTCCCTCATCTCCCCCACCCACTAAACTAAATATTTCATCGGTTCCAAAATATAAGGGGTATTATTTTTTTGGAAGTGAAATTTCTTTAATTTTGACCAATTTTAGAGCAAAAAAATATCGACACACACAATAAAAAACAAAAAAGTATGAAATTCATTTCATGATGAATCTAATCATACCGATTTGATATTATGGATTTTGATATATTTCTCTACAAATTTGATCAAACTTAAAAGGTTTGACTTTTCAAAAAAGTAGTACACCTTATATTTTGAAATGGGGTGGGTATTTCTTTTAAGAAACCGAACAACACCAATGGCGCAACAAAGCACGCCCCAACCCTTCTAGTATATATAGTACCATATAGCACAGTTAAGCACCACACTTAAGTGTAACGACACACTTAAGTTCAACAACACTTAAACATAATAGTAATATACCATATAAACACTGGTGGAAAAAGGGCCTTTGGTCGCGGTTCGCAACTGCCATTAGTCGCGGTTGCACAACCGCGACCAAATAGGCGCGACTAAAGGCCCCCCCTTTAGTCGCGGTTGCTTAAGAACCGCGACTAAAGGCCCGTCCACGTGGGCGCCAGGCGGCCGTCGGGGCGGAGGACCTTTAGTCGCGGTTCTTCTGGCCAACCGCGACTAAAGGCCGCCGCAGGTTTAGGGTTTTAGCCCCCCCCCCCTAAACCTGTTTTCTGTTTAATTTGTATTGTTTTATTTCTTTTGTGCTTTATTTTAATTTTGAAGGAGTTTCACATATTCTATGGTACTACATACATGCATATGAATGTACAATTTCAAATAAATTTGAAATTAGAACCAAAAAGAATTCAAGAGGAATATACAATATATATTCAATATCATCGGATGACCATATACAATTTTGAACAAGTTTCCACACATAATTTAATGCATATAAAGTTCTACGTCCTCGTAATGGTGTTCTCCTTTAGGATGGAGGACTTCCCTCCTGAACCATCCAGCTAGTTCCTCTTGAAGTGGTCGGAAGCGAGCTTCTGGACTAAGCATCATCCGGAGGTTATTCCTCTGAGCATTGGTATCACTCGGAACCCGCTCAGAGGTGTATCTCTGGATAATCTCACAGACATAGTATGCACATAGATTGGTCCCCGCTGGCTGAATATCCTCACCATTCTTAGCCTTTGACCTTTTGAATTCTAGCTCTTTTTTGAATTCACCGACCTTTGTATCTACGAACCGTCTCCAAACCCTACGAGGCAAAGAAAATTAAATGAACAAGAGAGTTATTAGTTACTTGATATTAGGAAATGAACGAAATAGGCCGATCGATATAGAGCGCAAATGAATGAAAATAATTACTTCTGCAGCATTCTTCTCATGCCGCCCCAAAGCTTTGGATCCTTATTCAGAGAGTCGTGGACGAGACATTCTGAGGTGTCAACTTTAATTACTAGCAGAATCCAGTGGAACCTGCGGACACGATACATGCACAGTACGTCATGCATAACTCATCGATTAGCCGGCCACATACCATGCATGGAGTAAACAAAAGAGAATGTGCTCAAGACAGAAACACTCACCCAAAATGGTAAGGAAATAGAATATCACTTTTGAGTTCCTGCTTTTTAAGAAACTGCCGCAGGTCTGCCTCCATGTCGGCGGGGTGATGCTCCAACACATATCCATTAACGATGTGTGGGTCAATGAACCCAACATCATGGATGTTCCTTACTCTGCATTCCTTAATCTTCATTCTGCATGTATAATAGCGGACACAACAATATAGTTAGGACATATATATAGTGCAGGCAATATGAACGAGATGGGGTAGAAATAAATCACTTACAGAACGTAGCAACTGATGATAGATTTGTCGAGCTCGCGCAGATTGAAAAGCTGGAACAATTCACTCAGATGAATTTGTACATAGTAATGTTTGAAGTGATGCTCATATCTAACTTCCGCATAAATATATTCTTTGGCGTTTTTATTTTTTATGTAACCCTTGTACCATTTCAGCAGACCTTTCATTTGTGGAGGTAGATCCTCTTCCTGCGCAGGCTCGACGAGAGGCCCATTCTTCACATATGTAATTACTACCTCCTTCACTGGCGCCTCATCAAGGCCTAACAGTTCACGAAGAGTAATACCTAAGTTGGCCGCTTGTTCTCTGGCACTCGTTACAGTCAATCCATGTGCTGCCGCAGCTGCTATGATATCGGGGTCATCCGGACCGGCGGCTTTCACTATAAGCGGGGCAATCGATTGTTTACTTTGTTCCCCGAGCTGGGCAACTCGTTTCCCGCTTTTTTTACTTTCTAATTCGGTTTTCTCGGCCTCCTCCAAGGCTTTGTTCTCCTGGTTCTCCGCCCGCTCTTTCTTCTCCTTCAGCATGAGTGCCTGCCTACGAAGTTCACGTGCATAGTCGTCAGGCAGATTCTTCGCGGCTTGGGACGGTGTGCTCAAAAATGACTTAGCCCACTTCTTTTGCCAATCAGAAAATACTGGCTTGGGCTCGGGCTCTCTTTTCTTCTTGCAGTCCGCCTTCCATTTCTCATGATCAGCAGCCGCGGCCGCGGCAGTTTCCTCGGCACTACGTTCCCAAGGCCTTGTGGGGAGAGGCTTCAATGATGGCTCCGGTACCTTTGTGGTCTTAGGTACATAAGGGTCCGGGTTAATAATCCAGGACTGCTTCTGCTTCTTTGCCGGAGGTGGATTGAGGGGCGGCGTCTGATCACCCGCCGGACGAGGACTGGGGGGCGGCGTCTGATCACCCGCCGGACGTTGTGGACTGGGGGGCGTCGGCTGACGTGACGGAGGTGTAGGTGAACCGCCACCACCGTAGGGGGGTGGACTTGTTGTCCTTGGCGCCTCGCCTGGAAACTTGATAAACTTCTTTTGCCATAGAATGAAATGGCGCTTGACATCTCCAAGTCTTTTCTCCCCTTCAGGTGTAGCAATGTCAATCTCCAGGTCCTCAAACCCTTGGACTATGTCCTCCACCGTGACACGAGCATAGCCATCTTGAATGGGGTTGTTGTGGTGGAGTGCTCCAGGTAAACATGGTAAAGCACTGCCGATGGCTACCTTCATGGACATGTTCCCGATAGGATAATACAGATGACATTCTTTCATCTCCTTTATATCATCCACGGGGTAGCGAGGAGGCTCCGGTGCAGTAATTTCGACCACCAAAGGCTCCGGTGCAGTAATTTCGACCACCAGAGGCTCCAGTGCAGTAATTTCGATCGTCGGTGCATCTGCACCAGCCGGTGGGGCCTCCGTGGAAGCCACACTGCTTCTCCGCTGCTGGCTTCTGAGATCTGCTGAATGATCTTCATGCTGCGCCCGAGCTGCATCTCTTTCGGCTACTAGTACACTCACGGTTTTCTTCATCACATCCATTTCCGATGCCAACCGCGCCACAACATCTGCTTCCCGATCCATCTTTCTCTTCCGGCTTCTGTAACCGTACGAGTCATCGTTCTGGGGGAACCCTATTTTCCACGGAATGTGCCCCATGCCTCGTACATGTCCTCCGTGTTCAGGATTCCCGAGGGCTTTTGTCAGCGCGTCGTTCTCTCTGTTGAACTTGATCTTCCCCTCTTGAGCATCCCTCATTGCGTCAATAAGGGCTTGGGTGGATTTAATTATTTTGCCCCGGTAAACACACTCCCCTGTCTCCGGGTTCAGCGTTCCCCCATGCCCGTACCACCAGCTTTTGGCCCTTGGGTCCCATCCCTCCGTACCTGGACGGATTCCTCGCGCCCTCAGCTCGTTCTCCATCTTCTCCCACCTAGGCTCCCAAAGGCGATACCCTCCTGGCCCCATAATATGATTGTACTCCTTCTTAGCCGCATTTTCCTTATTTTTTTCGATATTTGAATGAACTGCTCCGATTTCTTTTGCTTCACAAATTCTGGCCAATCATGTTTCAGTTTCTCATATTGTCCTTTGAAATCCGGAGTCTTGTTCTGCTTGACAAAGTCATGGGCTAGATTTTGCTTGAATTTCCGGAATGCGTCGGCCATCTTATGAAGAGCGAACTGTTTGACTAGCCTCCTCCTCTCCTTGTTTTCCTCAATCTTGTTACCCTCCTCATCGAATTTGTTGTATTCCGGAGGTAGAACGAAATGTTCCATAAGCTTCTTGAAGCAATCTTTTTTTGTTCTCTTATCGACAAAAGTGAAACCAGCAATTCGTGCCTTCTTTGGCTTATTCCACTCCTGGACGGTGATCGAGACATTGTCTCTAACAACGGCTCCGCATTGGTTGACAAACTTGGTGGCGTTCTTGCGGGGCTCCAGCGGCCTGCCGGTTGCACTGTCGACAACCTCGATGGTGCATGTTTCTCCTTGTTTCATCGTCTTGGTTGCGCCACGCTTTGACGACGTACTCGATTGTTTCGACGATCCGGCCGAGGGCTAAAATAAGAAAGAGAGTCGCGCGCGTTAGTACACACATATTTATTCAAATCAGTTAGTTTGTATCACCAGAGGCTCAATGTATATATATACCTCGGCGCCGGAGGTGGTTGCTACTTCCATTTGAAGATCGTCGTTTATCGACGTTTGTTCGGCATCATCTTGCTGACGGCGCCCTTCATCTTCACCGTCAAGGTTCAGATAAGAAGAGATATCATCTTCTTCTTGTCCGGTCGGCACATATAGAATATCGCCGTTTATGATGCCGAACATATGTGCTTCACCGTCCGGATCATAGTTGTCCATAATCGGGTCAGCTCTATCGTCCGCCATTATGTCAGTCCTGAAAACATGTAGTAAAAACAAATTAATTAAGTGAAGAAGGGGGGCGGTGGCGGTGGCGGTGGCGAAAGGGCGGTGGCAAAAGGAGGGGGCGTGGAAGGGGTGGGAGAGGGTGTCGCGGTAGAGCGCGAGACGGGGCGGCAGACGACGACGTCACGGAGAGGGAGGCGAGGACAACACACATGTATAACCCTCGCCGCCCCCTCTCGATCCCAAAAAAAAACACCGCGCGCATCGCCGCCCCCCTCGCCGCCCCCTCTCCGTATATGCGCGGGGTCGTGTACATTTTTTTAAAGCGGGATCGCTGTACATTGACGTGCGGGGTCGTTGTATATATTGATTATCAAGTTTTACTTTTTTTGTTGTTAATTATCAAGTTTTATATACGTTTTTTTGTTAATTATCAAATTTTACGTTTTTTTGTTAATTATCAAGTTTTAAGTTATTTTACCGTTTTTGTTAAACTAATTAACTAGTTAAAATTAAAAAGAACAAAAAAAAGAAAAAAAAAGAAAAAATTCCGGTGGCCCGCGGCGCCCCTCTCTCTCTCCACGATCTCGCTCTCTGTCTGAGACCGGTGGCCCGTGCGCGCGTGGCAGTACCGAGGCCGGCCGGCGGCGT
>NC_041390.1:3662398-3676187 GCF_002162155.2 Triticum dicoccoides | reverse complement strand
CGGCGTCGAGGGCGAGGGCGACGGCGGGCGGCGTCGAGGGCGAGGGCGACGGCGGCAGGCCTTCGGCGCGGTGTTGAATCGGAGAAGACGAGAAAGGGTTCGGGCCCTTGTATTTATAGCCCCCCCTTTAGTCGCGGTTGGGGAGGAGACCCGCGACTAAAGGGTAACCTTTAGTCGTGGTTGGGGAGGCGACCCGCGACTAAAGGGTAACTTTTAGTCGCGGTTGGCCAGACCAACCGCGACTAAAGGGTTTTTTGGCGGGTTTTTGCGTTCCCGCGCGCAACGAAACAGGGTTTTTTGGCGGGTTTTTGCGTTCCCGCGCGCAACTAAATACTTTTTCTTTTTCAAAATCTTAAAAATACAAATAATATATCAAAAAATTCAGAAAAATAAAACTAATTCAATTCAATATGTTAAAAACACAAATATTATATCAAAAAATTCAGAAAAATAAAAGTAATTCAATTCAAAATTCTAAAAATACAAATAATATATCAAAAAATTAAGAAAAATAAAACTAATTCAATTCAAAATGTTAAAAATACAAATAATATATCAAAAAATTCAGAAAAATAAAACAAATTCAATTCAAAATTTTATACGCCTAGGCAGGAGTACGGCAGCGACGACAGCAGCGACGACGACGGCGGCAACTTAGAAGGCGACGACTACCAGTACAACGGCGGTGGCTATGAAGACTACGAGTATGCATATTATACGCCTAGGCAGGAGTATGACTAAATCACTCCAAATTTCATGTATCATCAGTGGTATCTCGAATCATTCGAAAATGGACACCAAACACATCACGGGTAATATAATTCACATGATCCATTCAACAAAGTTTGGTACAATAAATTATTACACATCATTTCTTCCCTTGTGTCCCTGCTTGCTTACGATTGTGCCGTATCCATGGAGCATCCTCATCATTTAACTTAATGCCTGGGTCGGTGTTCACTTTGAAGGGCGGAATTTCAGCAAACATATTATAATCTTCTGACATGTCTGTCTTGTCCTCCACTCCCACGATGTTTCTTTTCCCTGAAAGAACAATGTGGCGCTTTGGATCATCGCATGATGTACTGATCGTTTTCTTATCTTTCCGTTTCCTCGGTTTGCTACTCATGTCCTTCACATAGAAAACCTGAGCGACATCTTTCGCTAGGACAAATGGTTCGTCAAGGTAACCAAGATTGTTGAAATCCACCATTGTCATTCCGTATTGCTGGTCCACCTTTACCCCACCTCCTGTTAGCTTGAACCATTTGCACCGGAACAAAGGGACCTTAAAGGAGGGTCCATAGTCAAGTTCCCATATCTCCTCTATGTAACCATAATATGTGACCTTTTGCCCATTCTCGGTTGCTGCATCAAAGCGGACACCACTGTTTTGGTTGGTGCTCTTTTTATCTTGGGCGATCGTGTAAAATATATTCCCATTTATCTCGTACCCTTGGAAAGTCGTTATAGTCGAAGATGGTGTCTTGGCCAACATGTACAGCTGATCTACAACATCATTGTCATTCATTAAATGTTTTCTCAACCAACTGCCGAAAGTCTCCATGTGGGCCTTCCTAATCCAGGATTCAGGCTTCCCCGGGTTGTCCGAGCGTAAAATATTCTTGTGTTTCTCAAAGTACAGAGCCACCAAGCTGGAATTGGTCAGTACAGTGTGGTGTACTTCAGTCAGAGAATGGCCGTCCATACATATCGTTGATTTCCTTCCGATCGCGCCTTTTCCACTTAGTCTCCCCTCGTGCCGCGATCGAGGAAGACCAATCGGCTTAAGGTCAGGAACAAAGTCAACACAAAACTCAATTACCTCCTCATTTCCATAGCCCTTGGCGATGCTTCCTTCTGGCCTAGCACGGTTACAAACATATTTCTTTAATACTCCCATGAACCTCTCGAAGGGGAACATATTGTGTAGAAATACAGGACCGAGAATGAAAATCTCTTCGACTAGGTGAACCAAGAGGTGCGTCATAATATTGAAGAAGGATGGCGGAAACACCAACTCGAAACTGACAAGACATTGGATCACATCGTTCTGTAACCGTGGTAGAACTTCTGGATTGATTACCTTCTGAGATATTGCATTGAGGAATGCACATAGCTTCACAATGGCTACTCGAACATTTTCCGGCAGGAGCCCCCTCAAAGCAATCGGAAGCAATTGCGTCATAATCACGTGGCAGTCGTGAGACTTCAGGTTTTGGAACTTTTTCTCCGCCATGTTTATTATTCCCTTTATATTGGACGAGAATCCAGACGGGACCTTCATACTGCTCAGGCATTCAAAAAAGATGACCTTCTCTTCTTTGGTCAGAGCGTAGCTGGCACGACCTTGAAACCATTCCGGATGCCGGTCATCAGGGTCTTTCAAACGTTGCTGGTCCTGCCGTGCTTCCTTTGTATCATTTGTCTTCCCATACACGCCCAAGAAGCTTAGGAGGTTCACACAAATATTCTTCGTAACGTGCATCACGTCGATTGCAGAGCGGACTTCTAGGACTTTCCAATATTCTAGTTCCCAGAATATAGATTTCTTCTTCCACATGGCTGCGTGCCCGTCAGCTCCCTTCGGAACTGATTGTCCGCCAGGACCCTTTCCAAAGATGACTTTCAAATCCTTGACCATATCAAATACCTCAGCACCAGTGCGTTCCGCAGGCTTCGGCCGGTGATCTGCCTTGCCGTTGTAATGCTTGCCTTTCTTTCTTACTGGATGAATTTTCGGAAGAAATCGACGATGCCCAAGGTACACGTTCTTCTTACAATTTGGCAAATGTACACTTTCAGTCTCATGTAAGCAGTGCGTGCATGCATTGTATCCCTTATTTGACAGTCCCGAAAGGTTACTAAGAGCAGGCCAATCGTTGATGGTTATGAAAAGCAACGCTCGTAGGTTAAATTCCTCTTTTTTGTGCTCATCCCACACACGGACACCAGGTCTGCCCTACAGCTGTAAAAGTTCATCAACTAATGGCCTTAGGTACACATCGATGTCGTTGCTGGGTTGCTTCGGACCTTGGATGAGCACTGGCATCATAATGAACTTCCGCTTCATGCACAACCAAGGAGGAAGGTTGTAGATGCATAGAGTCACGGGCCAGGTGCTATGGCTGGAGCTCTGCTCGCCCAAAGGATTCATGCCATCTGTACTTAGACCAAATCTTATGTTCCTTGCGTCAGCTGCAAAATCTTTGAACTCTCTGTCGATCTTTCTCCATTGCGTTCCATCTGCGGTGTGTCTCAACTCCCCGTCCGACTTACGGTCCTCTTTGTGCCATCGCAACAACTTGGCATGCTCTTTGTTCCTGAATAGACGCTTCAACCGTGGTATTATAGGAGCATACCACATCACCTTGGCGGGAACCCTCTTCCTGGGTTTCTCGCCCTCAACATCGTCACCAGGGTCATCGCCTCTGATCTTATAACGCAATGCAATGCATACCGGGCATTCATTCAAATTCTCGTATTCACCGCGGTAGAGGATGCAGTCGTTGATGCATGCATGTATCTTCAGAACCTCTAAACCTAGAGGGCAGACAACCTTCTTTGCTTCGTACGTACTGGCGGGCAACTCGTTATTCTTTGGAAACATATTCTTCAACATTTTCAGCAAGTTTTCAAATGCCGAGTCAGCTACACCTGCCCGTGCCTTCCATTTCAGCAAATCCAGTGTGCAGCCCAGCTTTTTCAGACCATCATCGCATCCGGGGTACAACGACTTTCTGTGATCCTCTAACATGCGATCCAAATTCTCCCTCTCCTTTTCAGTTTCGCAGCGTCTCCGTGCATCAGCAATGGTCCGACCAAGATCATCAACGGTCTCATCACGTGCCTCTTCTTCACCTTCACCTTCCCCTTCACCTTCCCCTTCACCTTCAGCATCCTCCATGAAAGTATCACCGAAATGAGCAAGATAGCTTTCATCGATGAAATCATCCCCTTCTTCATCTTCTTCCATTATAACCCCTCTTTCTCCATGCTTGGTCCAACAATTATAGCTTGGCATGAAACCGTGCCGAAGCAGGTGCAGGTGAACTTCTCTTGAGGAAGAGTAACCCTTCTGATTCTTACAGTCAACACATGGACAGATAACAAAACCCTTCTGCTTGTTCGCATTAGCCACTACGAGGAAATCTTTCAAACCCGTAGTGAACTTGCGGAAGAGTCGGTTACCGTACATCCATTGCCGATTCATCTGCATTATTATAATATAAAATATATAATTAACCATCATGCATTTGTTAAACTAACTAGCTATAAACAATAGAAATTAAACAATGAACAACACACATGCATATTTTATCAATGACACACATGCATGAAAGGTTCAAGTTTCTAACCGCGATCGAGGAGGAAAAAATAAATGAGGAACCTCAAGTGTGGCTCCAACACTTCATATCATGTTTGTTTCACCTTCTTGGGGCATTTCATCAAACACCTTGTGTGCATAAGAGGAACCAAAAGCAAACCTACACCCCCTTGTGAAGCTTGTGAAGAGAAGTGGCACCAAATGGCTAAGTGAGCGTGCTGAACTGGTATATATAGGGGAGGAGCTTTAGTCGCGGTTGGCCTGGCCAACCGCGACTAAAGGCCTTTGCGCACCTTTAGTCGCGGTTGGCCTGGCCAACCGCGACTAAAGCCCCTCACGTGCACCAGCTGGCCACCGAGCGCCCTGGGCCCAGGCCTTTGGTCGCGGTTCGTCTGCCGAACCGCGACTAAAAACTTCATTAGTCGCGGTTCCTACAGTTTCGCGACTAATGGGGCTGGACGGAAGCCTCTTTTTCTACTAGTGAAAATATTCAATGTAGTACTAATAGGACGAAGCTAGCATGCCTACGAACTCGGGATCAACACCGAGAACTATGGTGAGTTGGGGGAGGTGTACCATATGAGTGACGTGCATTTCCATGCCGATGTCACTTATTACCTCAGTTTATAAGGATTTCCCTACTAGTAGGTGGTACCCTCTCCTGTATTGATGGAACCAACCGTGTCTCAGCCCTCGACAAGGCGATGGACGCTGTCGTGCAGGCTACAGAGGACTGCGAGTCACCAGATCCCATGAGCGACGGAGTACATACGTGGACTGATTTCAACTTGTTTCTACCCAGATGGAGCGAGGCATATGACGCGATGGCGTGTGGCTGCTACAGGCGAGGTGGTGGAGTAGGAGCGGCCTGGGGGCTGATGTAGAGAGGGGAGGGTCATTGTTGGCTCTTCAACTGGGAGTCGGTAGTCAGGAACTAATAATATCTACAATTGAACCTCTCAAGGCTCACCTTTTCTATTTCTTATTCTCTGTTACTTCTCTACAGTCTCCCTCTTCATCAATTATATTCGTGTGACCGGACATATAGAAAAAAATAGGGGCGTGACCATGTGCATGAACATATAGGGCTTACAATGAACATGCTTGAACACTGAACAGACGTACCCGCAGACGTTTGAGGGGCCAAATTTGCGCATTATGGTCGTGGATGCCCTAATACTGCTGTGAAACTCTGAATCTCGCCGTGCAAGCTGGCCTACAACTTTTGTCAGGCATATGTAAACATATATACGTACTGACAACAGAATCAGCATGAACTAGACTAGGTAGAATTCGAAGCTAGGTACAGAAATGAGCTTAGCGTCGGTCTGCCTGAGTGTGAACACCTCATGCTTAATCCAAGACTCGATCAGTGGATGATGGGCCAAACCAATCATGGGTAATGGAGTGCCAAATCATTCATACACCTTGCTAATCACTCACACACCTCACCTTTCGGACCGACACTGCCTTTTGGGTCTAGTAGCTGCTGGACCATACATACATGCAACTGTGCGGCGGAGCCCACATGCCGGTTTGTGGGCCACTTAATTTGACCTTTGCTGGGTCGCTTTCCGGCCGTCCATAGCCATGGATGGACCTCCTTGCCTCTTGATTGTTTCTTTTCCCCCTTTTCCAACGTAATTATAAATCAAGATCACACTTGGATATATGTAGTCTGCAACTGCATCCCCCCTGATAGACGTGCGGTTTGCAACGGCCATGGAGTTGTCACCGTGTCTCGTCCCGTTGTAGATGTTAGCCTCTGCCACGAGTTTTCTAGAGCATGTGCGATTTATTTCAGGAATCCCGGCGATACGCTTTCAGTGGAAGGAGACGTTCCCGTCGACTACGAGGCGCGCCTACGGTGACTTCGTAAAATCTCAAGATGATATGCCGACTCAGTCTCTCGGAGGTGCTCATAGGGGTAGGGTGTGCGTGTGTGCGTTCATAGGGGTGAGTGTATGCGCGTTTATATGAGCGCTTGCGTCTGTACTGTGTTCAAAAAAAAAAGAGCATGTGCGAGAGAAGGCTCCCATCGATATTTGGCTGTCCATGTCTTTGTGTGACAGTTTTGTGCTCGCATGTACACATTTCATCACGTAGGATATGCACGTGAGCTGCTAATTCTTATTTTTTTTCCTTTTTGGATGTAATGATAAATCAAGACCATAGGTATATCTTTCTTGTTGAAAGAAAGAGACCATAACTAAATATACTAGTGGATGATGTAATTGACGATTAATTTCAATAAATCCATCCACGATGGACTTCCCTAAAGGAATCTTGATGTAGTTGTCTGCAACTCCACCTCATGGCGGTCTTGACTAGAGACAACCTTACGCGAGTCATAATTGGCAAGATAGTATGCATTCTGTCCCACCATAACGAGTAAAGTAGAACACCTATTTTTTAACTGCTAGTAGCTTCTAACCTCTACCCTCACATAATGTGCGTAATATTTTTGGTAACCGGTTGTCGGGGTTGATATGAAATTTTCTTTAACATATCTTCATGGGGGCAGCGGCCTTATGTGGGCTTTATGGCTTTCCAGAAATGACGTGTTAAAAAAAAGTGTTTCATCTCATGTGCATGCACACATTATTTTGTATTGGGTCTAACATCGTACGATGACGTCTTATCGGTTGGAGCATACAGCCAGGGAAGTTTTCTCCTGTCATGGATGTTCGTGTAGTCTTCGGATATGACCTCCTACGTCCTACATAACTTTTTTTTGTTAGTCCAGTACAACAATGTCTCCTACACTTTTTTCTTGGACTTATTGGTTGTGTGCTGTCTTATTATGTAGAGGCTGGGTATCGACTCATTGCAGTATTGTCCCTTCCATATAACATTTGAATGAAAATGCCATATATATAAAAAATTGTACCCCCTTAGTGAATAGGCAAAGGCTTATCGTGTGCCGTGAGCGAACAGCTGTAAGTTTCTGTATTTCCTCCAATTACACACTATTGCAAATTTGCAATATCAAAAAGGGTTTGTTTTTGCGGGAGTATAGCAACTAGGTTATTAAGAGATAGCTAGGCTAGTGACTTCGTAGTCAGCGCTAATTAATCGAGCGGCACCTAGCATGAACAAATGTTGGATGTTAATTTCATGATGGTACACGGATGTGAACCTACATGACGCGTCTGAAGATGATGCAGGCCAAGTTTTGTTGCTATTCACCGTCCACAGGCAAAAGATGATGCACGCATTGCTGTCAGTAGGAATTCAGGATGGCGAAATCAAGGTTGAGAGAAAAGAGGCGTCACCTCACTTTCCCAACACATGCACACACACTGGGCCTCTACTGTTGATGCTTTTCTTCGTCTCATGCATTTCAGTGTGATGGCTGATAAGATGAGTGAGCTGAGCAGCACACACACACACACACACACACACATGCTGCAGAGAGGCTACAGTCAAGTGTCCTCCTATGCATGCTTTTAGGTCCACAGACGCAACCAGCAAACCAGCTGAGAAGGAGGGGGGCGAGGAGGGAAAAGAGAATAAATAGTATTGCCTAGAGAGATATAGTAGGTCAGCTCGACCTCTCCAATCCATCCGTAGCCCGTCTGCCCATGCACACCATGCATGCAGATGCAGCCATGCAGTGCAGGCCACCGTGACTCCATCATATGGTAATCATTCTCATATAATTGAGCAGGCGAGTGAGTGAGTGAGCGCAGGGGCAGTGCACAGTCTTGCAGACATCTCACACACTCTCTTGCCTGTGTCCGTGGTTGGGTCAATGTCAGACGCAGACAGATGGTAGAGGTCCCAACTGCATCTGCATCTGCATACACTGCACGCATCCACACACACACACACCCACACACACACACACACCAGCTTTAAAGCTGAAACGAGCGAGGCACAGCAGTGATTCAATTGAAAGCTCCCATGATCAGTGAGGGAAAGCAAAGGGGGCCTCTCCCTTTTATCACTCAGCTGCTGTCACCTGGGTCTAGCTAGCTGCTAATAACAAGGGGCTTTCCATCCTTTTCACCTTCACACTAGTACCACCACTCCATATTTCCAGGTGAAAACCCCATCCACATTTGCTTTGCTTTCTCTGCTTTTCTTAGCCATCTAGGTTTGACCCTTCCCACTAGTCATTGCTGTCTTTCTGCCGGCTCTACCTCATGACCTAGGCGTCATGCCACAGACGGTGTATCTTTTCTACCTTTCCTATATAACTTACCTATCAAGGGTGTGGGTACGTGCATGCATGTCTGTGTGTTTCCTTTTTCTCCATGCCGGTGTAGATGGCGAGGGTATGATGATGTTTACTTGTGTAGGGTATAAATGGTGAGTAGACCCTACTTGAACTAGCTTGACATCCATGCATGTTTTCTCACTGTTAAGACCTATCTTATATGATGATGAATGGTTGCAACATTAAGAAAAAAGGGAGGATGATTTGGATGACAAAAATGAAGGCGACGGGAAGACAAATTAAGGTGGTCAATGAAATTAAATTCAAGGAGCCCCAAAATATTTACTAGATGCATGTAAAACTTTGGTTTTTGTAGAGGAAACATATCGAGACATTTTAGATCGGATTCATGTGAAGGAAACAATCACAAGGATAGGGGTAGCCAACACTGCAACCAACAAACACCAGAAGCACTTAAAAAACTTCAACGGCCTAATGGCTTTTGAATACCGCGGTTGAAGCCTTCTCCTATACGTGGGACAAAGACAATATCGATTAAATGTTGACATTAACGACGACCCACCCCAAGCTTGTAGTTGTCGGCCCTCTGACTTGGCGTCACCACTCTTGAAGAGTCTGGACGATGAAACTAAGTCAACCATCTTGCACACATAACAATATGAAGGTCCATCCTCAATTAGACCGTTGGTGCTGCGAAAACTTCTAGCATACCTCCGCCGACCAAAGGAAACTTGTTGCCATGTGCCAACCATCTTGCACACCAAGCAACATGAAGGTCGACATCCTCAACAAGACTGTTATTTTTTTGTTTTTGAAAAGGGAGGATTCCCCGGCCTCTGCATCAGAAAGATGCATACGGCCATCTTATTAACCAAATAAAGTAGTGCCAACGTGGTTTCAAAGGTCTCCAAAAGTAATAAAAAAGCATAGAAAGCTCACACAGAGCCAATAAGGGCTAGAAACACCAACTAGCCAAGAAAAGACGCCACAACCGGCTGGCTAAAACTAGATAGGGAAACTAATTGCCTATCCTATTACATGATCGCCATCCAAACCGGTTGAAGATATCCCGAGCTACCATCCCCCAGCGGAAAGACCCAGTAACCAAATGCTCCCTGACCTCCGTCTGGGTGAGTAGCGATCACGAACGGATCAGAGCCGTAGTTCGGAATATGACCTGCAAAAAATGTATACATGATATTCTGTTAAAAACCAAATCATTGCTGCAAGTCCAGATAGTCCACAGCAAAGCACAAACTCCAACCCGAATATGTCTCGCTAAGTTAGGCTCAATCCCATTAAGCCATGTCCCAAATAACGCATTAACAGAATTCGGTGGATTGATATTAACAGCAATGTGGACCGTCTGCCAAAGTACCTTGGCCAACGGGCAATCAAAAAAGAGATGTTTGATAGTCTCATCCTGATCGCAGAAACTACACCTAGTAGGTCCTGTCCAATTACGCTTTATCAAGTTGTCCTTAGTTAAAATAACTTGTTTATGGACAAACCACATAAACACTTTTATTTTCAAAGGAATTTTGACATCCCAAACATGCTTGGACGTAGGAATGGAGTTCGAATTAATAACATCAATATACATTGATTTAACCGTGAATACTCCAGACTTAGTCAATTTCCAGCGTAATTCATCGGGTTGTTGTGAAAGCTGGACCTCCATCAGTCTCCTAACTAGACGGAGCCATTCTTCCCAATGATTTGCCCGCTAGCGTTCGTCGGAACTGAATATTAAGGGGGGTAGATTGAAAGACCGATGCGGCGAACACCTCACGTCGTTGAATAATGCAGTATAAAGACGGATATTGAATGGCCAAGGATGTCTCGCCGAGCCAAGTATCCTTCTAGAAACGTGTACTCGTGCCGTTTCCAATAACAAACTTCGTCCTATTAAACAAGGACTATTTGACTTTCATCAGGCCTTTCTAGAAAGGTGAATGGGACAAAGTTTTTGTCTGGAGGTACTTGCTGCGAAGGATTTGAGCCCACATAGCATCATTCTCCGATGAGAGCTTCCACAACTACTTGCTAAGAAGGCATTTATTTTTAACTTCTAGATTCTCAATACCTAGACCCCCTTGGTCTTTCGGTCTACAGATGATATCCCATTTGGCAAGCCGATATTTTCTTTTAAACTCATCACCCTGCCAAAAGAAACGCGATCGATAGAAGTCCAGTCTCTTCCTAACACTAAGTGGGACCTCAAAGAACGATAGGAGAAACATTGGCATACTCGTGAGCACCGAATTAATCAGGATTAATCGGCCTCCGTATGACATGAGCTTACCCTTCCAGCAACTCATTTTCTTCTCAAATCGGTCCTCGATGCACTTCCACTCTCTGTTTGTCAGCCTACGATGGTGGATTGGAATCCCCAAGTAAGAGAAGGGTAACTCTCCCAACTCACACCCAAACAATTGCCTATAAGCATCCTGTTCGTCTTTGGCCCTACCAAAACAGAACAGGTCGCTCTTATGAAAGTTAATCTTTAACCCGGTCAATTGTTCAAATAGGCATAACACAAGCTTCATATTTCTCGCCTTGGCCAAGTCATGCTCCATAAAGATGATTGTATCATCAGCGTACTGAAGGATGGATACACATCCATCAATAAGATGAGGTACCAATCCACCTACTTGACCATTTTCCTTAGCCCTTCCTATCAAATTGCTAACATATCCACCACAATGTTAAACAGTATAGGGGACATCGGATCTCTTTGTCTTAGGCCTTTATGTGTCTGGAAGTAATGACCTATGTCATCATTAACTTTAATTCCCACACTACCTTTTTGCGTAAATGATTCAACCTGTCGGCGCCAGGCTTCATCAAAACCTTTCATACGCAATGACTGTTGGAGGAATGGCCATTTGACCTTATCGTACGCTTTCTAGAAATCCACCTTAAAAATTACTCCATCTAATTTTTTGGAATGGATTTCATGGAGTGTTTCATGCAGGACGACCACCCCTTCAAAGATATTTCTGTCTGGCATGAAAGCAGTTTGGGACTGTTACACCACAGAATGCGCAATCTGTGTGAGCCTGTTAGTCCCGACCTTGGTGAAAATTTTGAAACTAACATTGAGGAGACAAATCGGCCTGAATTGCTCAATTCTCACAGCATCCCTCGAGCATACCTCTGCCGACCGATGGCAAACCCTGTGAAACCAGTAAGTCAATGGAAGGAAGATTATTCGAGCTAGTGTCACCACCACCGTCCGTACATGCCAAGCGTTGGACATACACAAACTCCCGACACATGGCACAATAGATACGGCTGCCAAGATCCACCGGACCACACCCTCACAAGCCATCCGTTGGAGCGAACACGTCGAAACTAAAAGGAGACTAGAGGAACTTATTCTATCGCTGCAATGCCACCACCTTAGTATTATGTCAAGGTATAAATGTGACGGTGTTTGCTCAAATAGACAGCTTATGTATGTTCACCTCAAGACATTTCCCTCCAAAGAAAATTGATGCAAAATAATTTATAGGGAAGTAAAGTAATTAATCCTGCCCTATTTTCTTGAAAAAAAACACGTACGCATGTACAGATTCAACCAATGCTAGTACAACAGCTACACACTGCACAAGAGATGCAAAGGCAAATTGAGCCATCGACCTCTTCTTTTCTGGCCGTCCTTTCCTCGATGTGAACTTTCTTTGCAGGACACGCTTACCGATTAATTCCATGAAAACCAGGCACTGTATGTACGTCCAGATCTCATCCAAACTTTTCTCTCTTTTTCGCTTTTGGGCTTTAGTTATTTAGTGACTTGCACGTGGATGAATCTCGTCTTCTTTTTTCCTTTTCCAGCTTTATTTGGCAGTAAAAAAGATGGATGAACAGCCCCCCCTCTCTCTCTAGACCTCTCTCCATGCACAAACTTTAAATAAACAACATAAGACCACTTTATACATAAAGCATACCATTCATGGAGAACAAGATCAGATACTTCACTCTCACTCTCTCTAGCAACCTAGATCTCTCTCTCTCTCTCTCTACCCAACACACACACATATAATGGAGGGGAGACTGATTATCACTTTCTATCTCATCACCTTTGGCCTTGATCAGATGTTTCATCCATCTTTCTCTTTACCTTGATCTAGCTATTGTTGCTGGAGTACACTAGATCAATTAATTAATCTAGCTAGAAACCTGTTGTTTAACTAGTTACTTAATGGTGTGTCCTCCCTAGGGTGAACTCAAGGTTCGGCACCGGCGGGCTCGATGTTTGATCGGAGATGCATGACACGTTCATCTCCGCTGACATCTCAAGGCTCTTTGATGCATCAGCTTCCTGCAAATGCAAAATGTCAATATAATGATAGTTGGTCCTTGTATATGTAGAAATATAATACTATATATGTGTTGCTTGATATGTGTTACCTTGTGACACTGTCCTCTATTTTCAGTGCTATTTGTGCCTAAACCAGGCCATCCTACCCTGCTGCAAAGCCACAACAAAGAGAAATTAAGCAAAACAAAGGAAAGGTATTTAG
Source organism: Triticum dicoccoides (assembly GCF_002162155.2). Lineage (NCBI taxonomy): Eukaryota > Viridiplantae > Streptophyta > Magnoliopsida > Poales > Poaceae > Triticum > Triticum dicoccoides. The sequence goes on along the minus strand of NC_041390.1, from coordinate 3,663,148 downwards.
TCACAAATATGCCACAGGGCACAATTACTATTGTACATAATGTATAGTACATTACTCGATAAATAAACACTATTCATGGTATTATTGCAGCATATGTTTAATTACTATATGCGAAATCACCAGATATATAGCTGGGGCCCCAATGCATTGGGAAATATATAAGATGCTTAATTAAGTTGTTGACCACTGAACATTCGGTGTGCACATCGAGGTGATGTTTAAAAATGGTATCTATCCAGTAGTATGATTCTTGAACAACTCCAAAGAAGCCCCAAACTTTGTCCTTTGTTTGGACCCTCTTTTTACTATGCAGAAAAGTATATATTTATTGTATTTTTTGGGGGGTGGGGGTGGCTTTTCATGCAGAACTAAAGGAGGCACTAGTAAATTTTCAGTAGGTACCCAGTACACTTTGTCATCTTGATCTTTTCTGGACAAGTGGGCCCCCTCCTGCTCTCCCTTGGTACATGTGTACTGCATATGTATGTGTCCATGCAAAATGCACAGTGGAGAGGACCAACTTTTCATTTCAGCCATTAAACTACTCAAGGGGATCATTGCACCATCATGAGGTTTCAAATGTCTACCCTATACTGGACAAACCGAACAATGCCAAGATTTCTTATCCCCACTTTTTCCTCAGAGCCCTTCTTGCATTTGCATGTGGAGAGAGAGAGAGAGAGGTGCGAGGCAGCTCAAGGTAGAAGAGAGAGAGAGAGTTGCGCGAGGCAGCTCAAGGTAGAAGAGAGA
>NC_041390.1:3656725-3662055 GCF_002162155.2 Triticum dicoccoides | reverse complement strand
AGAGAGAGAGAGAGAGAGAGAGAGAGAGAGAGAGAGAGAGAGAGAGAGAGAGAGAGAGAGAGAGAGAGAGATGCTGCCACTGTGTCTCTGTGTGGCTAAAACAAACAGAAATGGGAGCCTTTCTTGCCATTAACATGAATCAGGCAAGCATCCAAATGTTTGCAGTGGTGCTATATGTCATCTACAGCTGCACGTACATATGCATGCATGCAGCAATCAGTATGACTACTACTACAGTACTGTCTACTCCTACAATGGTCTTTTGTTCCTTGTGCTCACTGCTTTCCTGTTACCTTGCAATGTATATTTTCCATCATTTGTGGTGTGTATATAGATCAAGTATTAGGAGAAGTTGTGCCCTCCCCATAGTTATATATTTAAAATATCATATTATATGGTTTAGCACTAGTATTATTTGGCTAAATACCTTTAAAAAATATATGCTTTGGTTAAATAAGAAGGTACATAAGCTATTTAAAACGTCAGGGCAGATTAAATAGATCAAGTAAAATTGATGTACCTTGAGGAGTTACTCCACAGACCACCATTGTAACTGCTGCTGCTGTGAGAATTTGCGCTGGTTCCATTTTGATCTGTGCCCCTGTGGGTGTTGAGGGCCTCGGGCAAGCTCTCATCAGAGATCTCACCCGCTGATCCGTTATCGAATCCTTCATTTTGTCCTAAAAATATGGTTGAGTTTTAGCGCTCATAATCGATATCAAATACTCAATAAATACAAGTATGGCATGTCGTGCCCGTACGTAGGTGCTCGACTTCTACAAAGTATATACATATATACTATACCTGGGGAAGTCATGGGTTTGTCGGTACTCTTTATCGTGCGATACATCTGCAAAGACAAGATGATATATGCAACTAAATTAGTAATCGTAACAAAAAACTTGTGCATCTATCAGCTCTTAATGCGACCAATGATTTGGCATATGTGCAGACGTACTAAAAAAGGGGCTGCTATCAGCCATAAATTTTATTAACTGTATTATCATTAGCAATGATTTGTGATACCCGTAGTGCATAATTAGTACTAGCGACATGCATTTACCATCACTATTATTTCTCAGCTGTACATATATTATAGCCATTTCATAGTGCATTCTGAGGTACGAATCCAACAACTGTTCCACAATGTACTTGCTGTGCTGTCTTGCTGCATCCATTTACCAAAGTGAAAGCTTGCATTGATTTCTTTCTGCTAGTATAGCTAGGAACAGTGCATGCATGCACCGGTCAGTCACAAAAATTCAGTTACTACAGCAGAAACAGTGCACACATGCACATACACGTACACACAGATGCTCATCAGCTTTTTTTTTTCTTCTTTCGGCTGCAAAAGCCTTGTGCTCCCGCCTGGTTTGCAAAAGCTGCTCCATTACTAAATGCTTGTCTAGTCCACTCCACACAAAATTCAGAGGAATGCATGCAGAAGCTAGATCAGCACCAGCTAGCTAGCTAGCTAGTACTACTACAACAACTGATGCTGTTCTTTCCTTTCTTTTTCTCTCTGCTCATAATTTCTTCAGGATTTATCTGCTCATACGATGATATACTAATAATTCTATTTAAAAATAATAATCTTGGACCTTCATGCATTCAAGAGTTAGCTACCTACCTAAATGATAAGAGGGATGCATGAGAAGCTAGCTACACTGCCATGAACTTTGTTTTTCCTTTTGAACACTCTTGTTGACATCAGGAATTAAAAATGCAGCATATATAGAACAAGATAGATAGCTGAAACAAAGAGGTGTGCTTTGAAAGGAAAAAAAAATTGCACCTGCAAGTGAGACTTGACATGTGCCAAGGTGAGATCCTTCACATCCATCAGCTCCAGCACCGACTTGGGAGTGGCTCCTAATCAAATCCAATCAAATAAAAAAATCACTAAAAGAACAAAAACATCACTAACAAATTCAGCTTCATCACTGAATTAATTTGGGAGTAGCAAGAAACCAACTTCATGGAAATTAATGATCTTGCAAATTAAGCATCCAGGCATAGCTAGTAAACAAAATCTGCATATGTACATACTCTCATGGCCCCCTAGGAGCTCGACGGCGTGCACGAAGCGCGCGTGCAGCGTGGTCGTCCACCGCATCCTCGGCGCCCTCACGCTCCGCCGCCCGGGCGGGAACCTCGACCTCGACGACAAGAAGCCGCCGCCGCCGCCAACGCCGGTGCTCCGGTAGGCCATGGCCATGTGCTGGTGCTGGAGCTGCTGGAAGGAGGGGTGGTGGTGGTAGATGGGGACCCCTCTTATAGGCTTGAGCAAGGCGTTCATCCGGTGGTGGTAGTGGTTGCTGATGTGGTTGGAGTAGCTGGCGGCCGTGGCAGCTGAAGGCGGCGGCGTCCACGCCGACGGCGGCGTGCCGTCTTTGTTGGTGATGTCGGTGGCTCGCAGAAACCCTAGGTGGTGGCTGAAGTGGTCCATGCTGGTGGCGCCGGTCGTGGCGTCCGGTGGCCGCCCCCAGCTGCCCGGCGGCGCGGTCGGCGGCGAGGAGGAGGAGGAGCTGTTGGTGCTGATCTGCAGCGCCAGGTCCGGCTGCCGGGGGAACAGCTCCATGGGAATTGCTTGCTCCAACTAATCGAAGCTTTTGCTGCTTCAAGAGGTGGCTTGAGACCAAGAAGGTATGGTAGCTAGCTAAGGTTCCTGAGTGGATCGATGGAGGAAGAGATTGAAACCTAATTCTTCTCCCTTGATCCTCAATTTGGGAAATTTCTTGGATCTTTCTTGGCTCGATCTGGTGACGGATGGACGGATGGATGGATGAGTGTTGTTGTTGCTTGTTGGTGGTGGTGAGCTTTGCTAGCTAGAGGAGGAGGAGGAGGATTTGGTGAGGGTGAGGGTGAGGGTGAGGTGGGGTGGGTGAGATGTGTGACGAGTGAGGCTACTGTATATATTGCGTGTGTGTGTGTGTGTGGCTGTGTGCTACCGAATTGAATGGCACAAGACTAGCTAGCTGCGAAATGACTCTGGCAATTGACAATGTGTGTGTGTTTCTCTCTCTCTCTCTCTCTCTCTCTCTCTCACACACACACACACACACACACACACACACACACACACACACACACATGCTGTGGACGCATACCTAGCGAGCTAGGTGCGGTGAGTACTGTACAATGCCTGGACATGTGCGCACAGGTAAATTAAATTGGGAGCAAATGCTGGGGCGTGGTGCTGTACGTCCTGCTAAAAGGTGTACTAATAGAAGAAGGGCGCCCGTTATTTTGCCACATCACCGTGGGGTAAAAAATCTTTTTCCCTTTCTAGCCACGGTATACGTACGCACCTTGCAGACACCGAGAGAGAGGTGTATGATGATACGGCGCAGTGCACGCATGTACAACCTGCGTCGTCTGATGACATATATTGGCCATGCACATGTACATGCATGGCATTCATGCATCGTGTTGTACCGATTCCTGCTAACGGGACACCCACGCACGTACTGGATTTGTGTCCTTGAACACGCAATGATAGGTTTCGATAAAGCTTTCTGTTGTCCGATCGAAAACAATAATGCGTCGTCTACACACCTTGCATTGAGGGCCCTTGGGAGACACGGGCATTAATATGACAGACCTAGAGTAATAAGACTTTGGTCTAAACAATCCCTAGGTGTCATAAATATGATGGTCTCATGTTTTCGGAAACGGTAAATATATAAGCGAAATTCAAATGAGGGAAAGAGAAACAAATAGTAGCAGTAGCTGGTCACTTTTGTTTTTGAAGATAAGATTTTTATTTTATTTTTGCGGGGAGAAGGTAAGATTTGTTCTTACCTCCTAAGTTCAAGTCGTCGAGGACATGAACTTGGGTTTCTGCTTTCGCTGTCCAGGCTTTCATGTACCATTTTCCTTCAATTCTATATTTTGCAGCTCCTCTTCATTGCGGGTTTAACGGAGCATTAGTTGATGTGTCGCGAAGGCTACGAAAAGGTTTACCGGAGCTTTCAATGTGGTTCTGGTTCGATTGTCCGTCGCATTTTCATTGCAATTTCGGTGTTTAGGTTAGCCTTGACAATGGCAATTGGGTTTAATCGGTGTTATGAGATTTCATAAATGGTAGGTGCATCTGCTCATCTTGAGGGTCCTTTGCAAACACGCAAATACATAAGAAATAGCAGGAACTAAATGTGGGTTATCATACAAATCTGAGATGCATGAACTGCAAAAAGAACCCCCCCCCCCACCACCACCAGGAAAAAACATATCTAGTCGTGTTGTACAATTTGGTCTCCTAGTTTCAAAAAAGTGAAAAGAGGAACAACTTGCTTTGATTTTTTCTCAAAAGATCTTGTTTTGGTAGTAAATATTCTTGACTTTCTACTTATATTGTCAGGGGGAAAGTTATGGCTCAACCTAGGCACACTGCACCCCCTTATCTAGCCAATCATTTTCTGCTTCGTGATCTATGCGACACTTTTTTTCTTTTTTTGTTTCTCCGAAATAAAGATACATTGAACTTCAAACTTTGCATGACAAGAAAACTTTACAACTGCAATGTGAGAAAAACTTTCAGATTTTTTACTCATAAATACTTTAGAAATATTTTTTACTCAAAAAATATCTTGTTTTGTATAGCTAGACCAAAAAATCCAAAAATGCTTCATACATTGTTGTTCTAGAATTCTGTGGACCTCAAAAGTTTGAAGTCAATATGTTCATTTATTCAGAGAAAAAAAAGACAAATATTCATGTACTAAATTAGTTGGCTAGCACAAATCACAAAGCAATGTTTGAGCGTAAGGATAAGCAATGTTGGCTAGCACAGACAAATATTTCCAGATTTTATATGCCGGTCTCATGTTTTGAAAAAGGGTAGATATAGAAAATTCAAATGACGGAGAGAGAAACAACTAGCTCACTTTCATTTTTGGAAGGAAGGTTTATTCTTATTGTGTAGATTCAAGTTGATGATGACATGAACTTGGGCGTTTTACTTAAACTGCGAGGGCTTTCCATTGCCATTTCGGTGTTTAGGTTAGCCTTGACAGTGGCAATTTGGTTTAATCGGTGTTATGAGATTCCATAAATGTTAGGTCCATCTGCTCATCTCGAGGGTCCTTTGCAAACACACAAATACATAAGAAATAGCAGGAAATAAATGTGGGTTATCATAAGAATCTGAGATGCATGAACTGCAAAAGGATCAACCCCCCCATGCCACCGAAAAAACCATATCTAGTTGTGTTGTACAATTTGGTCTCCTAGTTTCAAAAAAGCGAAAGGAGGAACAACTTGCTTTGATTTTTTTCTCGAAAGATCTTGTTTTGGCAGTAAATGTTCTTGACTTTCTACTATATTGT
>NC_041390.1:3654587-3656488 GCF_002162155.2 Triticum dicoccoides | reverse complement strand
TTTTTGTTTCTCCGAAATGAAGCTACATTTGAACTTCAAACTTTGCATGACAAGAAAACTTTACAAGTGCAATGTGGGGAAAAACTTTCAGATCTTTCGCAGACACCATAAATACTTTAGTAATATTTTTTACTCAAAAATATCTTGTTTTGTATATTTACGCCAGACAAAAATCAAAAAATAATTCATACATTGTAGTTCTAGAGTTCCATGGACCTGCAAAGTTTGAAGTCAATATGTTCTTTTATTCCAGAGAAAAAAAGGATAAATATTCATGTAGTAAGTTAGTTGGCTAGCACAAATCTCAAAGCAATGTTGGAGCATAAGGATAAGCAATGCTGGAGCATAAGGATAAGCAATGGTGGCTAGCACAGACAAACATTCCTAGATTTTATATGCCAGTCTCATGTTTTGAAAAGGGCCGGGGTAGATATAGAAAATTCAAATGATGGAGAGAGAAACAACTAGCTCACTTTTATTTTTGAAAGGAAGATTTATTCTTACTGTGTAGATTCAAGTTGATGGCGGCATGAACTTGAGTGTTTTACTTGCACTGCCCAAGCTTTCCAGTACTATTTCCCTTCGATTCTACATTTTTGTAGCTTCTTTTAATTGTGATTTAATGGAGCATTAGTTTGTCCACCGCGTTCAAAGGTTACAAAGGGTTTATCGGAGCTTTCAGTGTGAATCTGGTCCGGTTGTCCGCCACATTTTCATTGCGATTTCGGTGTTTCAGTTAGGCTTGACAAAAGGTAATTTGGTTTAATTGATGTTATGGAATTTCAGTAATGTTAGGTGCATCTGCTCAATCTTGGGGGTCCTTTTGAAACACGCAAATACATAGAAAATAACGGGAATTAAATGTGGGTTATCATAAGAATCTGAAATGCATGAACTAGAAAAGAACATTGTCCCCCCCAAAAAAATCTTGTTGTGTTGTACAATTTGGCCTCCTAGTTTAAAAGAACTGAAGAGAAACTACTTGCTTACCTTTTCTTTTTCCTCAGAGATCTTGTTGGTCACTCCAGTAGTAAATGTTCTTCAGTTTCTACTTATATTGTCTCGACATCTTGTACCATTTTTCCTCAAAGAAGGGAGACAAACAACTAAAATGTGTGTAACACAGCAAATACCATCAAGGTGAAATATTCCGCATGCATATAGTTATTATTGTGGTGTTCACATACATTATCCATAAAAATTACCTGCTAATTATTTTGATCGCACCAAAGTATCAAAGCAACAAATCCATTATTATCCAACAATAAAAAACTCAATTCTGTCACCTCATATCTATATATCGGTGTAGATTTCTTAGTATACCTATGCATCACTTACTATCACTAAGTTAGCCACACAATTAGTGTTCTCTTATGTGTGCGTCATAATGATGTGTACATCTGAGTACTCATTTCTCCTGCTCATCTGTCCTCTTTTCCTGCCTTTTTGTTCTGGCTTTACTTATCCAATATTATATTGCATATTGGCTTTAATTAACTAATTTAAAATGGGAATTGAAAAGATAAGTTTAGCAAAATGATCTTGCTGGCATGATTAATTTTATGAAACAATTAGCCAATTACATTAATTAATAATATTATTTTTCTCGACTTCTCGCGACAGCAGATCATATGATGGGTGGAATCGAAGGTTAAATAATTTGGGAAGCCTCATTATTCTCACACCATGGAAATATACAGAAGAAACAAGTTGAGACAGTGAGAGAGACAGGGGGAGGGGTGAGAACATATATCTTTGGGTAGCTTTCTGTCGGTGTCAAACTTAATTTTTAGAAAGGGAAACACCAAGACTACTATCCACCCATCTGTTTGCTTAGTTTCCGGACCAGCCTCTTCCAAGATATGCCACACATGATGTTGCCTCTCTCTCTCTCTCTCTCT
>NC_041390.1:3644611-3654383 GCF_002162155.2 Triticum dicoccoides | reverse complement strand
CACGACTAGCTAAGAGTTTTCGTATGGACTACTACATACTCCAAGATCTCTGTAATAAGATTCCAAATTTACCTCAGCGGCGGTGCACACATCCAGCTTAGCCTTCAAAGGAATTTAATGTCCCTGATAATTATCTATAATGAGCCTAGATCTGTACCAGTACCACACTACGTGTCCAGTCGATCTGCACGCGCAATGCCGCCAACAAATGATTTGATTTAATCATTACCCGATCTCCAGGCCAGGGCACACCGAGGTAGGTCAGTAATGCCTTCTTCCTATGCTTTGTCCTCTCTTTGAAATTAATTAACGTGCATCCCAAGGTTAATTGCTAGTAGGAGGGTACGGTGCACGGGCAATTCTATATAACTCCAACCAGGACTGACCACAGAACATGCATGTCAACCCTCTTGCATTGGTAAGTGTGTGTAGCAGAGTAGCCACAAGGGGTAGAAAATATGGACAGCTCTAGCTAGATCGAACCTAGAAATGCAAGTGTGGACATTGGATCCGTTTGAACCAGATGAGTAAATTAGTTAACTCCACCAAAAGTTACATCCTAAGATCTAAACACTGTCAAAAAACAATCACGTATATAGGGAGGGTAGAGGCACATTCATGTAAAATTTGGTAAAAGTATAAATTACCTAAATGATAAGCAGGGCCACACGTCAGGTGTATGGCACTCCGGCCCTGACGTTTTTCGATGGCAATTCCTCTCACGCAAGGATGGCAAATTTCAGTGACACACGGCAAGTTTCTGCCAAAAATAAACTGAAACACCAAGGCCATGCTTGCCAACTAAAGTTATCATCCTCGCATAACTAAACATATAGTCTGTGTTTAGTATAACTTTTAGATGTACTCGTTGTTTTGTGCCAAGTTCTGTAACTTGAACTATAGCTAATTGTACAGTGTAACTTGATTTGTGGTTTATTTCCAACTAGCAGATGGTCATAATTTTTCAGAAAATTCCACATGTATATGTGTTTACTTGACCTCTACATGCTTGTTTTTTTACAACTTTTAAAAACTAATAACTATATTTTGTGTGAAGCTTTTACTATGGTTCATAGGACCCATGTTAGGAAAACTCACGGTCGATCAAAATCCCGCTGTTATACATGTAGTACCACACAATTAATTTCATGATCGTGGTGAGTTAGTGTAGATAGTAGCATGATCTTAAGCATACAGTACTAGAATTGAATGATACTAGCATGATCTTAAGCATATTGTACGTGGAAGGCATATGCGTCCATGGTTTGTAATAAGGATTAAAGTAATACTAGTAGTATAGTATTGGGCGTGCAAAGCATCATTTGACTGAGATATCCTACTAATTTATTGGATGCTACTGTAGTAGCTAGTGAGCATTGAATGTCTGTGATTAATTATGTCTCCCTAGACCATTTGTCTCGGAGGAAAAGGGAATCTTGATCTAGTGAAACGGGCAAGATTTGACTAGAGAAGAGAAGGAGAAAGCTAGGGTTCTGTGCCATGTGTTTTGACTGTCGGGATGTGATCTCAGCTCATCACATGCATGACCATCTCGATCTTCAGCATTGGTTAATTTAATTGGTTTAGTTCAACTAGGTCTTCTCTTCCCGATCTTAGCTTGGTCCCTGCACTGACCAATTGATTAAAGAAACTTAGGAAGCTCGGTGATGTGTTCCTTTCTGTTCCCAAGTCATGACCTTGGAATTGACAAATAAAATTGATTTATATATGCTCTTGGAAGAAGAACATATGCTGGCTGTTTAGATGTTAATATCCACCAATAATTGGAGTATCAGTGTCAGATATATGCCTCCTGATTAGCACTTTGTGCTACCTTCCACTTATTCCCAAGTGAAGTAATCAAGGAATAAGCATGTGCTACTAAATAAGAGATACATGAAGAATTACATTCTTGCTCAACCAGAAGACAGCGCCAAGTGGTGTTTTTTATTTATGTAACAACCAAGTATGACATATGCATATGCTTCTCATGGGAAACGAAAACCAACCACTATATATATTTAATCTTCCACCACATATATGCTTTCAGTCGTCATATAATGGGGTGCTTGTCCTTTATTTGTCAGGAAAAAGATTGTATTTCAGAACTTCTTGAAGGTTGTATTTATTTGATTTTGAAAACGATGAATGTTGTGTAGGTGATTTGGCAGACAAATAGGCATAGACCTCATCTAAGACCGATTTTGAAATGATCAGACTGCTACTTTGGAATCATCTGAGTGAAGTATTCTCATGAGTTTTTATTGTAGTTAGATTTATTGGGTTTCTAAGTTTGGCAGGATAATTTGTACTCTACAACAACACTTGAGGTGTGAAAACATGATTTTCCTCATAAGAGACATGTGTTGAACGTAACATTGTTCCATCCACGTGACAGAGTTCGGAACGTTCTGGAGATAATCACCGCGCGCCAGGAGTCCAACTAAATAGACTAGGATCTTTGTGTTATTCGCATATGGTTGTAACTCCCTTATCTCTTTCTCTCCAAGAATGTAATCTGAACCAACTTGTACGCTTCACCAGGAGGTCGCGACCTGGTTATTTAACAGTTAACACGCAACCGTCGCCCCAGGATGGGTACGACGTTCCTCCTCATGGTATACAGAGCCTAACTCTTCCCATCTAGCCTTCCTCCTTCCACCACAACTTCCTGCCATGGCCTCATCCGCTGCCGCCTCCTATCCCCTCTCCGGCCAGATCACCAAGCGCCTTACCCGCACCAACTACGTCCTTTGGCGCACTCAGATCACGCCGCGGCTGAGAGGAGCTGGAGTCTTCGGGTACGTTGATGAAAGCATGGTGGAGCCGGCCAAGTTCGTCGTCGGCAAGGAAGGATGGAAAGGAGGAAACCATCCCCAACCCGCTCCATGCCGTCTGGTTCCGAGAGGATCAGCGGTACTCGGTTATCTTCTGAATAACCTGTCCAAAGAGGTGCTAGTGCAGGTCACCTCCATCGCGCACGCACACGAACTCTGGACGGTGCTGGCGAGCATGTTCTCGTCAACGTCGCTGTCCCGCGTCAACAACATCCACGCCGCTCTCACCAATGCGCAGAAAGGAACGCAATCGGTGCCCACCTTCTTCGCGTATATGCGGGGACTCGCCGACGAGCTCGCCGCTGCTGGCAAGCCATTGAAGGATGATGAGTTAATATCTTATATCCTCAACGAGCTTGACATGGAGTACCAGCCATTGGTGTCCGCCCTTGACGCCCGCACCACCCCGGTCACCCTCGACGAGCTGTTCGAGCAGATGAGTAACTTTGACCAGCGGGTGGCTCTTTTCCAGGGAGCGGGCGCGGCAGGCGGCTTCAAGTCGTCGGCAAACGTTGCCACTCACGGCCGGGGCGGAGGCTCCCGCTACCGCGGTCCACCTCGGAACGGCAAGGGCTGGGGCTCCGGCAACGGCAACAGCAGCGGCGCCAACAACACACACGGCGGCCGGCCTTTCTCCTCCAACAACCGAGGCCGGCGCAACATCTCCTCCAATAACAGATCACGCCCTGATGCAATCAGGTGCCAAATCTGTGGCAAGCCGGGACACTCGGCGAAAGATTGTTGGTATCATTTTGAAGCAGATGAAGATGATTCCTCCCAAGATGAAAAGGTGGTTGGAGCTGCTGATGGCTCCTACGACGTCAACACCAACTGGTACGTCGACAGTGGCGCCACAAACCACATCACCGGTGAGCTGGAGAAGGTGACCATGCTCGGCAAGTACCGTGGCAAAGATCACATCCACACAGCAAGTGGAGAAGGTATGAAAATTAGTCATGTTGGTCACTCAATTATTAAAACCCCTCATCGGAAAATTCACCTTAGGAAAATTTGCATGTCCCTAGTGCTTCAAAAAGGCTTCTTTCCGTTCATCGCATTGCCATTGACAATCATGTCTTTCTTGAGTTTCACCCTTATTTCTTTTTGATCAAGGATCAGGCAACGAAGAAGGTGCTATATCGAGGTAGATGCATTCGTGGGCTTTACCCTTTGATTCCGGAGATTAGAAGATTAAATAAACAAGTTTTTAGTGCCACCAAAGTGTCTTCAACACGATGGCACGATCATTTAGGACATGCATCTTTTTCCTTAGTTGAGAGATTACTTCAGAAAAATAAGCTCCCGTATGTTGGAGAGCGTGATGTTGAGACAATTTGTGATTCTTGTCAAAAGGCTAAAAGCCATCAATTACCTTATCCAATTTCTACCAGTGTTTCTACCAAGCCTTTACAACTTGTTTTCTCTGATGTGTGGGGGCCTGCCCCCTCCTCTGTTGGTAGACACACGTATTATGTGAGTTTCATAGATGACTATAGCAAGTTTTAATGGATATATCTTCTTAAGAAAAGATCGGATGTGTTTCAAGTGTTTCTGAATTTCCAAGCTCTTGTTGAGCGCCAATTTGATTGCAAAATCCTAGCTCTCCAATCTGATTGTGGAGGGGAGTACGAGAAGTTAAACTCGTTCTTTTAGAAAATTGGCATATCCCATCACGTGTCATGTCCTCACGCTCATCAACAGAATGGGTCTGCTGAACGCAAACACAGACACATTGTTGAAGTCGGTCTAGCTCTACTAGCCGGCGCCTCCATGCCCTTTAAATTTTGGGACGAGGCCTTTCTTGCTGCGGTACATATCATAAATATGTTCCCTAGCCGTGTCATTAACTATGAAACTCCTATTGAGCGTCTCCTTCACACCAAACTTGACTACACAACCTGTCGCGTGTTTGGTTGCGCTTGCTGGCCCAATCTCCGTCCATACAATGCTCGCAAGCTCATGTTTCGCTCTAAGCAATACGCTTTTCTTGGCTATAGCGCCCAACACAAGGGTGTCAAGTGTATTGACATCTCCACTGGTCGCGTTTATATTCCCCGCGACATCGTTTTTTATGAGACAAAATTTCCTTTCTCAGAACTCCATCCAAATGCCGGTGCACTCCTTCGCAAAAAAATTCTTCTTCTACCATCTAGTCTTACCGGTATTTCTCATGGGGATAATGATTGTGGTGATCCAATATTGACTAATGTTCATAACCAAGTGCATGAGTTCTATGATGTTGCAGATGAAAACAACGCAGAAATTGGTGCAGAACCCATCCAAAATGGCGAAAATATGCAAAATACGCCATATATCATGTGTCCAGGGCTGGGGGACAGATCTTTCACGGGATCAGTTCCACTGCAGCCTGACAGCAGATCCTCCTCAGGATCAGAGTTGCATGGGGGCGCGTTGCGCGGAATTCTGCGTCGCCCGACAGCCAACCCAGCGGCGGCCCCGCGTCTGCCACTCGGCGCATCATCACGGGCCCGGGCGATCCATCCCGCCTCCACCACTCGGACGCCCCCGCGCGGCGGCCCGAGACTCGCTGGGCCACTGATGGGCCCCGCCACTACATGCGCCACCAGTCGACAGGCGGGGAGGCAGGCGCGTTTCCCAGGGCAGATCCGGCCCCGTTCGCTGGCACGCGATCCGGTGCGATCCTGCCAGGATTCGTCTCCTCATTGCGCCATGATGGGTCTGCGCCGGATGTCTCCTGCGGCCCAGGATTGTCTGCGCCTGGTTCCGCCGCATCTCCACCATCTCCAGCCCGTGTCGGTATAGAGGATCTGACTGGTCCGGTTGGCAGCGAGGCGGGGAATGCCACAGGATCCTCCTCGGGTTCTGTTGCCCCTGACGCTGCAGCATCAGGATCTTCTGCATCAACACCTGCTGCTGCTCCACGGACACATCTTCAAAAATGGGTAATAAAACCAATTAATTACAAACAATTGACAAACTTCAGTCTAATGTGCTCCACAGATGAACCAAGTACTCTTAGGAGGCACTCAGCGACAAAAATTGGAAGGCAGCCATGGAAGAAGAATACATGGCACTCCTCAAAAATAAAACGTGGCATCTGGTTCCCCCACGGCACGGTAAGAATTTGATTGATTGCAAGTGGGTCTTTAGAATAAAAAAGAAGGCTGATGGAACCATTGATCGCTACAAAGCCAGACTAGTTGCAAAGGGTTTCAAACAACGGTATGGTATAGACCATGAGGATACCTTTAGTCCAGTTGTTAAAGTTGCAACCATTCGTCTTGTGCTCTCTATTGCTGTTTCCAGGGGATGGAGCCTTCGCCAGATGTCAAGAATGCGTTCCTTCATGGTGTTCTGGAAGAGGAAGTGTATATGAAACAACCTCCTAGTTTTGAAAACAAGAACAAACCGTTCCACATGTGCAATCTTGATAAAGCACTATATGGACTCAAACAAGCCCCTAGGGCGTGGTACTCCAGGCTAAGTCACAAGTTGCAAGCTCTTGGATTTGTTCCTTCTAAGTCTGACACATCCCTGTTTATTTACAACAAGCTGAAAACATCCATATTTGTTCTTATATACGTTGATGATATTATTGTCACAAGCTCATCTGATGAGGCTATATCAGGACTGTTGAAGGATTTAAATGCTGAGTTTGCTCTCAAGGATCTGGGTGACTTGCATTTTTTTCCTAGGGATTGAAGTTAAGAAACAAGGTAACATTCTTCACTTATCTCAAGAAAAGTATGCCACTGATCTGGTGAGAAGAGCTAGGTTACAGGGGTGTAAATCTTCATCAACTCCATTGTCCAACATAGAAAAATTGTCACTTGCAGAAGGAGAGCCCTTGGGTCAAGATGACAGTACCAGGTACAAAAGTCTGGTAGGTGCACTTCAGTATTTGACCTTGACAAGACCTGATCTCTCATTTGCAGTAAACAAGGTTTGTCAGTTTCTTCATGCACCCACTACAACTCATTGGACTGCTGCAAAACGTATAGTGAGATATGTAAAAGATACAGTCAATCTTGGTCTCACATTCCACAAATCTTCATCTACACTTGTTAGTGCTTTCTATGATTCAGATTGGGCAGGATGCTTAGATGATAGACGATCCACTGGTGGTTTTACAGTATTTCTTGGTCCAAATATAATATCATGGTGTGTAAAGAAACAAGCCACTGTATCAAGATCAAGTACTGAAGCTGAGTACAAAGCTTTGGCCAATGCCACAACTGAAATCATTTGGGTCCAGTCCTTGTTGCGAGAGCTTGGTGTAAAGGTCACTCAAGCCCCATGTTTATGGTGTGATAACCTTGGTGCCACCTATTTATCTGCGAACCCTGTTTTTCATGCAAGGACAAAACATATCGAGATTGATTTCCACTTTGTCAGAGAATGAGTTGCAAGCAAACAGCTGGAAATTCGTTTTATTCATTCTTGTGATCAGGTTGCATATGGATTCACCAAAGCTTTGCCCATACGAAACTTTGAAGAGTTTAAGCGTAATCTCAACTTGACCAAGTTGTGATTATGGGAGGGTGTTGAACGTAACATTGTTCCATCCACATGACAGAGTTCGGAACGTTCTGGAGATAATCACCGCGCCAGGAGTCCAACTAGATAGACTAGGATCTTTGTGTTATTCGCATATGGTTGTAACTTCCTTATCTCTTTCTCTCCAAGAATGTAATCTGAACCAACTTGTACGCTTCACCAGGAGGTCGCTACCTGGTTATTTAACACGCAACCGTCGCCCCAGGATGGGTACGACGTTCCTCCTCAACATGCATGGACGTATTAGAGTTCTGTGGTCAGGCTGATTGTGTCCCGGATGCTCAATAACGTCTCCGGAGTCGGTTTAGCGATTGCGCATGCGCGGTGTTATCTCACATTGTATTCAGAACATCACAATTTCTGTCTCCACTCAAATCAACGATTGTTTCTTATTGAAAGGTTGGGACAAGAATGGTGCCATCATACTGTGTACCTCATTGTTGTTGGGTCCGCTCACTCCTGGACTCGCCATCGTAGGATCTAGCCACCCCACGGTCCTCATTCATCAAGCAACGGCATACGCATCATCCAATGTTGTCCATAGCCCTCCTATGCTAGAGGCCATGGTGGAGCTCATGGCAGCATTGGTGGTACACTCGGATTAGGAGGGAGGCCACCTCGCTACACTTGGAGAATAGAGGGAAAGGACCACTAGTCTACTACAATAGATCTGTATAGCACTGCCCATAGCACTAACTGGCTACCTCTAGCGTGTCAATGATAAGCATCTTGGTGCTTGGCGGGGTGCTTATCACGGACCGTTCTAAAAGTAACCCTGATGTGATATTGTGTTTCAGGTTAAAGAAAATGCTCTAGTATTTACCACTAATCAACTGCTTTGCTTGACCCGTATGAGTTTACCTATTAAATCTGACCCTTCGGGTTTTCCGCCTGTCAGTGTTGTTGTGTACATGGGTTATTATATCCCTCTTCCACTTCATGTCTCCATTTCAAACCCTCACTATCACTGCCGAGCACCACTCTCTTTAGTTTTCACTCTCCTGACGCGCATTTCCATCCCGCCAGCCTTCCTCAAACGTCCCCGGTGCCCTCGTGGATGACCCAGCGGTCATCTCCGACGACGGTGCCCTCGCTGACGCCCATGTGGCTAGCCGGCGCGTGGGCGACACCCCAACACGGTCGCACCCACTCCGTCCCAAGAGGCATTCTCTTGCCATGCATTGCCTCGACGATCGACCTGGCCTCCATGCAACTACTACTTGTGAGCTGCATTGAGTTTTTCCCCAAAGAGGAAGGAAGAAGCAATATAGTAGTGGATAGTATTTCCCTCAGTAGAGAACCAAGGTTATCGAACCAACAGGAGATTCCCACAGACATTCTACCTACACACAGAAACAAAATACTTGCACCCAACGCGGGAAAGAGGGGTGTCAATCCCCTTGTACTCATTAATTGCAAGGGTTAATTCTGATTGCGATGGATATATACATTGCAAAAGGTAATAAAAGTAAATAAATGTGGCGAGCTTTTTAGGGTTTTAGTAAATATGGTGAATAGACCTGGGGGCATAGTTTTCACTAGAGGCATCTTTCTCAAGAACATAGCATACAGTGGGTAAACAAATTAGTGTTGAGCAATTGATAGAGAAGTGCATAGTTATGATGTTATTCATGGCATGATCAGTACATAGGAATTATGTCCGTGACAAGTAGACCGAAACAATTTTGCATCTACTACTATTAATCCACTTCGGGAGCGCTTTTATGCTTGCCTCTTTAGGTATTAAGTTCATAACAAACAAGTAATGCATGAAGTATGATGGCATAATGTAGACAAAATAAAACAAATCAGTATGATCAAATCCCGTCATTTTACCCTTAGTAGCAACAATACAAATATGTGCCTCGCTACCCCTCCCGTCAGAGAGTGAGAACGCCGCAAGATTGAACCTACTAATATGCACCACTTCCACTGAAGATCTAATCATCAACTTGGCCAAAGAAAATTCATAGATCGAAAAACATTACATAGTAACAATCACACATAATAAAGTTCAGAATATAACTCGATTAATTTCAATGAATAATCTGAACATAAACCCACAATTCATCGGATCCCAACAAACACACCGCAAAATAAGATTACATCGAATAGATCTCCGAGGGGAACATTGTATTGAAGATAAAAGGGAGAGAGAAAGTCATCTAGCTAATCACTATCGACCCATAGGTTATGTGGGGAACTACTCACAAAGGTACAACAAGATTAATGTAGAGGCCCTCTATGATCGATTCCCCCTCTGGCAGAGCACCGACAGAGGCCTTCAGATGGGATCGCGGAAGAACAAAGACTTGCGGTGGCAGAATAATTGTTTCGGGTCTCGCTCTGTGGGTCTTGGAATATTTGGGAATTTATAGCGCTGGAATTAGGTCAAT
>NC_041390.1:3590395-3644267 GCF_002162155.2 Triticum dicoccoides | reverse complement strand
GCTCTGTTGTCTTGCCGTCTCCTCGTTTGGCTTATGGTCCTCCCCCGAAGCTTCTAGGGTCCCTCCTGGTTCAGAAAAAATCGTCAAAAAGTTTCGTCCTGTTTGGACTTCGTTTGGTAGGGATTTTCTGTAAAACAAAAAACATGTAGAAAGCAACAATTAGCACTAGGCATTGGGTTAAAAGGTTAGTTCCGAAAAATGATATAAAATTGCATACAAAGCATACAAGACTGATGATATAATAGCGTAAGACAATCAAAAATTATAAATACGTTGGAGATATATCACCATCCATCGTGTGTGGTCGTAGATTCGCCCGTCGTGGTTATTGTGCTAGCGGTATTTATCCACTCTACGGCCAGGTATCATGCACCTCCATTCATGGTTCTAGAACCGTCATGTGCTTCCTTCTTCAGTTACAACACCAACCACGGTGGTAAGCTTCATTCTCTTAAAATAAAATAGCAATTTCATTTTAGTTATGCATGTTATAGATGATTCTGCAGTTGTGAATGTTACAATTGGTTGCTATGAATATTACAATTGGTTGTAACATTTTAGTTTTGCATGTTATAGATGATTCTGTAGTTATGAGTGTTATAATTACAATTTTATAGTTTATTTTGTTGTTATAAATGTTCAATTGGTATATGTGACAATGTAGTTGTGAATATTTTATGCAAGGTTGTATGTGACAATGTAATTGTGAATAGTTCTGGAAAAAATCATATACTATGCAAGCTTCTATGTAAGAAAATATATTCCGTTCTTCATTATTGTAGCTGAAAATGTATATTATGTTCCCTCGCATCTAATTTGAACAAACATAAGCCACCATTTGTCATATACGAAAGCAATTTCAATAATAAGACATATGCAATACAAGATCTGTTATTGAAGCATTCTTTGTGATTACATGACCATAATACCCAAGGCAACATATCACTTGGAAAGTGTCAGATTTGTCTATAGACCAATGAACATTTATATGTTTGAACATTTTGTCTTTCATCACTTCATTTATAAATTTTTACCAACCAGGATAATTTTCGGTTGCACTGTAGAAAAATGATTTGCTTGGGTTTGGCTTGCTCTGTGTGAGGCTGTCCTTCTTGAGGGAAAGCTTTCGATGACCAAGGAAGAAGTTTTCGTGCCTGAAGGGCCTCGAAGAAAAGGAGTTGTCCTATGGACAACCTCCGGACTTCAGCGCCCTAACAGATTATCTCTGGAAGTAAGGCTTTGACCAACTCTTCAAATGCAAGAATCAAACTTGGGTAACTACACTAGCAACATCAATCAGTAACACTAAACTTAATATGAGTTGTCCTTCATATTTTAATAGGTGGTTATATTTTATCGCACTGTACAAAAAGAGCAACCCATAAGTACAAATAGCTTTCCTCGGTTAATATGACAACTTAAGTATGACAATGATAATGTAGAGGACAGAACCGAGGTAGAATATAAGTCCTATATCTTATAGGTTGATGACGAAGCCGAGTGGACCAACTTTCCTCGTAAGAGGAAATGAGTATCCAAGTGGTGGTGTGTGGTTGATCATTCGGCCCCGAAGGGAACAGAAGCGCCTAAGGTGGAGATTGTTTCATGTCTCGACTATCACCTGGGTCTCGCCTTATAGAAGGGGACGAGATCTAGGGTTACACTATTTACTAATCGACATAGAGACATAGGGCGTCCCTAACTTGTATGTAAAGATGGTGATTTTCTAGAAGGTAGACTTCTTGTGGGACGAGGGGCCTAGGCTATGCCTTGGTCTGTTGGGCCCTGAAACCGTCCTGGCGACTGACTTCCTGGTTAACTGGCCACCCTGGTACTTGCTACTTCTTAAGCTTGCGTTGGTTTTTCCCTTGAAGAGGAAAGGGTGATGCAGCACAGTAGAGATAAGTATTCCCCTCAGTTAAGAACCAAGGTATCAATCCAGTAGGAGAAATGCGCAAGTCCCCAATAGATGCACCTGCACAAAGAATCAAACACATGCACCCAACGCGATAAAGGGGTTGTCAATCTCTTCACGGTCACTTGCAAATGTGAGATCTGATAGAGATAGATAAAACTAAACAAAAGATAAAATATTTTTGGGTTTTTTTGGTTTATATATCTGAAAATAAAATATTGCAAAATAGTAGATCGGAAACACATATGATGGAAAATAGACCCGGGGGCCATAGGTTTCACTTGAGGCTTCTCTCTTGAAGGCAAATAATATAGTGGGTGAACAAATTACTGTCGAGCAATTGATAGAAAAGCGCAAAGTTACGACGATATCCAAGGCAATGATTACGCATATAGGCATCGCGTCCGTCTCAAGTAGACCGACTCCTGCCTGCATCTACTACTATTACTCCATACATCGACCGCTATCCAGCATCCATCTAGAGTATTAAGTTCATAAAAATGGAGTAACGCCTTAAGTAAGATGACATGATGCAGAGGAATAAACTCAAGCAATATGACGAAAACCCCATCTTTGGTATCCTCGATGGCAACAATTCAATACTTTTTCGCTACCCCTACTTTGTCACTGGGTGAAATCACGCAAGATTGAACCCAAAGCTAAGCACCTCTCCCATTGCAAGAAAAAGCAATCTAGTTGGCCAAACCAAACCGATAATTCAAAGAGAAATACAAAAATATCAAATCATGCATATAAGAATTCAAAGAAGATTCAAATAATATTCATAGATAAGCTGATCATAAATCCACAATTCATCTGATCTCGACAAACACACCGCAAAAGAAGATTACATCGGATAGATATCCAAGAACATCGAGGAGAACATGGTATTGAGAATAAAAGAGAGAGAGAAGAAGACATCAAGCTACTAGCTATGGACCCGTAGGTCAGTGGTAATCTACTCACGCTTCATCGGAAGGGAAATAGGGTTGATGTAAATGCCCTCCATGATCGAATCCCCCTCTGGCAGGATGCCGGAAAAGGCCCCAAGATGGGATCTCATGGTAACAGAAGGTTGCGGCGGTGGAAAAGTATTTTTGTGCCTCTCTCTGAGGGTTTTGGAATATATGTGAATATATAGGACGAAGAGGTTGATGACCCACAAGTATAGGGGATCAATTGTAGCTCTTTTCGATAAATAAGAGTGTCGAACCCAACGAGGAGCAGAAGGAAATGGCAAGTAGTTTTCAGTAAGGTAATGTTTGCAAGTGCTGAAATTGTAAGTAACGGAGTAGTTTGATTGCAAGATAATTCATAATAAGCAAGTAACGATAGTAGTAACAAAAGTGCAGCAAGGTATCTCAATCCTTTTGAGGCAAAAGACAGGCCAAAACGGTCTCTTATGATAAGCAAAGCATTCTTGAGGGTACACGGGAATTTCATCTAGTCACTTTCATCATGTTGGTTTAATTCGTGTTTGGTACTTTGATAATTTGATATGTGGGTCGACCGGTGCTTAGGTGATGTTCTTACTTGAACAAACCTCATACTTATGATTAACCCTCCCACAAGCATCCGCAACTACGAGAAAAGTATTAAGAATAAATTCTATAGCATTAAACTTTTGGATCCAATCAGTCCCTTACGAAATAGCGCATAAACTGGGGTTTAAGCTTCTGTCACTCTCGCAACCCATCATCTAATCGCTACTCCACAATGCATTCCCTTAGGCCCAAATATGGTGAAGTTTCATGCAGTCGATATTCACATGACACCACTGAGGGAATCACAACATACATACTATCAAAATATCGAACACATATCAAGTTCACATGATTACTTGCAACATGATTTCTCCCGTGACCTCAAGAACAAAAGTAACTACTCACAAATGATAATCATGCTCAAGATCAGAGGGATATTAAATAGCATATTGGATCTGAACATATAATCTTCCACCTAATAAACCATATAGTAATCAACTACAAGATATAATCAACACTACTAGTCATCCGCAAGCACCAATCTATAGTTCCGGTAACAAGATTGAACACAATAGATGAAATAGGGTTTGAGATGAGATGGTGCTGTTGAAAATGTTGATGGAGATTGCCCTCCCCAAGGTGGGATAGTTGTTGGTGATGATGATGACGATGATTTCCCCCTCCAAGTGGGAAGTTCCCCCGACGGAATCGCTCCGCCGGAGGGCAAAAGTTCTCCTGCCCAAGTTCCGCCTCGAGATGGCGGCGCTCCGTCCCGAAAGTCTTCTCCTTATTTTTTCTAGGTCAAAATGACCTATATACCAGAAGATGGGCACTGGAGGTGGACCTGGGTGAGCACAACCCACCAGGGCGCGCTTGGGCTCCCTGGCGCGCCCAGGTGGGTTGTGCCCACCTGGTGGGCCTCCTATGGTAGTTATTTGCTCCAATATTACTCAAATATTCCATAAAAAATCTCCGTAAAGTTTCATCTTGTTTGGAGTTGTGCAGAATAGGTAGCCTGACGTAGCTTTTCCAGGTCAAGATTTCCAGCTACCGAAATTCTCCCTCTTTGTGTATACCTTGCATATTATCAGAGAAAATGCATTAGAATTACTCCAAAAAGCATTATTATGGATAAAAAATTATATATAACACTAAGAAAACATGATGCAAAATGGAAGTATCAACTCCCCCAAGCTTAGACCTCGCTCGTCCTCAAGGGAAACCGAAATCGAAAACATGTCCACATGCTTTGAGAGAGAGGTGTTGATAAAAAAATACAGACATAGAAGCATCATGTTGATTATTATAACAGCAACAAAATTAAACATAAGAGATTTATCATAGAACTTTTATCATATACTTCTAATGAATAAGTAACAATTCACCACACAATCAAAGTATAAAGCAAAAACTCTATTAAAAACCAACAAACTATGTTCTCAGTCAACTTTGCAACTGCAATTCATCATCTTTTCAGGAAGGGTCACGTATCAGAGCCTTTAGGCAAGACCAAATACTCAACCATCATATAGTCTTCTATGATTGCTAACAGTCACCGCGTACACATGAGCAAAACGTTTCAACCGGACACAAAGAAAGATAGGGGCTTATAGTTTCGCCTCCCAACGTATTCACCTCAAGGGTGATGTCAACAATAATAACTCATGCTATCTGTATTCAACTGGACATATGTGCCTAGATCTTTCCTCGCCACATGATGCTTGCCAAAGGAGAAAAATAAGAAGGGATAAAAGGAAAGCTTTGACTCTTTGCATAAAAGTAAATACATAAAAGTAAAAGATAGGCCCTTCGTAGAGGGAAGCAGAGGTTGTCTTGCGCTTACTTGTTTGTATGCTCAACCCCTTAGTGCAAAATAATGTCACGTTGCATTGCCCCTTGTGATAGTGACCTTTATTATGTAGTCTGTCGCTTTTATTCTTCACCATCACAAGTTCGTGCAACGCTCAATTTTCTCTTACACTAAATGATCTCACGCATTTAGAAACAATTTTATTGCCTTTTTCCACCGCTGACAACTTATTTGACACTTGAAAATAAGATTTGGGTTTAAGGGTTTTTGGATGCACAAGTAGTATCTCTACTTAGTGCGGAATTTTTGGCTAGCAAAGATAGGGGGCAAGCATCACATGTTAAAGGATCTATGACAATATGACTTCTATGTGAATAGAATATAAACAGACATAAACCATTAAGTTGTCTTCCTTGTCCAACGTCAACAATTTTGGCATATAATATTCTGATGATGGCTCACAATCACAAAAGATTTCTAGGATAGTATATTTATATGTGAATCTTCTCTTCCCTTGTTAATTCTTTCATGAGTTGCATCATTAACTAATACTATGTTTGTCAATCTTTAACAAAATTTTCTACTTATACTTTTCCTTATATGGTGTCATCACCTACCATAGGATCAGTATATGATCTTTTCTTAATTTATTTCCTTTCTTTTATTTATTTCCTTTCTCTTTTTCTTTCTTATTTATTTTATTTTATTTGCAACATGAAAGTAAAGAAAGCAAAAACTCAAACTAAACTTTATTATATAACTTGCACACGATTACAAGGATATATCACTAAGCAAATTCTCAAACAAGAAAGGATCGAACTAAACTTTTATTCATCTAAAGAAAAAGATTGAACTAAAATAAGTAAATGCAAAAAGATAGTTGGATGATATGATACCGGGGCACCTCCCCAAAGCTTGGAGGAAGCCAAGGGGAGTGCCCATACCCGATAATCAGTTCTGTTTTGGTGGTGGAGAAGATGATGGTGATGATGAAGCGATCCTATCCTTAAGGATCAAGAGATTCTCCAATCGACGGATGACGCTCCGAAGATGGATGATATGCTCTGATGCAGAATATTTTCGCGAGTAAGATACTTATTTTGTATGCGAACTATTTCAATGATGTGGAAGGCTTCAATCTCAACAGAGGTAAGGTGAGCAAGATAAGGCTTAAGGATATCTTCTTCTTCTTCCTCGGCCGGCAGTGCTTGTTCTGCCACCGAGGTTGGATTTACGGTAGCCTCCTTGTCCTTGTCTCCCTTGACGATGTCCGTAGGCTCCTCCCTCTTCAGCTTGATCTTCATCAACCAAGCATCTTCTTCCATGTTGTTGGAGGAGGAGGAAGACATGATGTGTTGCTTGATAAATCTGACCGAAAACAACAAGAAAAGAGAACAGAGAATTTCTCCGCGATACGGTGATCAACAGGTTCGGGAAGTATATATATATATATATATATATATATATATATATATATATCTTTTATCTTGGAGGAAAAGCATATGTTAGAAAAACAGAGTCTGGAAGGTGTCCCAGGTGGGCAAAACCCACCTGGGCGCGTCAGGCTTGCCTGGCGCGCCCTGGTGTCTTGTGCTCACCAGGGTACGCT
Source organism: Triticum dicoccoides (assembly GCF_002162155.2). Lineage (NCBI taxonomy): Eukaryota > Viridiplantae > Streptophyta > Magnoliopsida > Poales > Poaceae > Triticum > Triticum dicoccoides. Next base: position 3,637,449 of record NC_041390.1, on the reverse strand, counting down.
TCCTGGAAGTTTCTTTATTGCCTAAATTTTTAAATATTCCAAAACTGATAAAAAATATTTTTGTGGATTTTTCGGAGTCCGTTTACTTACCGTATCACGTACCTCCTTATTTTCACGATTCTGGAAGGACTCTTTTATGTGTTCTTCCGGTGTCAAAGTTTGAATAATATTACTTTCAATATTAATGGGCATACCTGAGATATAATGCTTATTCGTTGCCGATCGACAACCTTCGGGTTAGTACCTTCGGAATTATTTATTTTGATGCCTCCAGACCGATAACCTCCTCGATAAAAAGGGGCCTTCCCATTTTTAGAGGAGTTTTCGTGCAAAGAATCTGAAACAAGAGTTGTACAAAAGAACATATTCTGCAACTTTAAACTCACGCTTTTGGATTCTTTTGTCATGCCATCTTTTAACCTTTTCTTTGAATAATTTTGCATTTTCATAAGATTGGGTTCTCCATTCATCTAAAGAGCCAATATCAAATAACCTCTTTTCACTAGCAAGTTTAAATCATAATTGAGCTCTTTGATGGCCCAATATGCTTTATGTTCTAACTCAAGAGGCAAATGACAAGCTTTTCCATAAACCATTTTATAAGGAGACATACCCATAGGATTTTATAAGCTGTTCTATAAGCCCAAAGTGCATCATCTAACTTCTTGGACCAATTCTTCCTGGACCTATTGACAGTCTTTTGCAAAATTAATTTTATTTCTCTATTGCTAAGTTCAACTTGACCACTAGACTGAGGATGATAAGGTGATGCAATTCTATGGTTAACATCATACTTTGCAAGCATTTTACGGAAAGCACCATGAATAAAGTGTGAACCACCATCAGTCATTAAATATCTAGGGACTCCAAACCTTGGGAAAATAACTTCCTTAAGCATTTTAATAGAGGTGTTGTGATCAGCACTACTGGTTGGAATAGCTTTTACCCATTTAGTAACATAATCAACAGCAACCAAAATATGTGTATACCCATTAGAGGAAGGAAAAGGTCCCATGTAATCAAATCCCCAAACATCAAATGGTTCAACAGCAAGTGAATAATTCATAGGAATTTCTTGACGCTTACCGATATTACCTATTCTTTGACATTCATCACAAGATAAGACAAACTTATGGGCATCCTTGAAGAGAGTAGGCCAATAAAATCCGGATTGCAATACCTTGTGAGCAGTTCTATCTCCAGCATGATGCCCTCCATAAGCTTCGGAGTGACATTCCGTAGGATTTTTCCTTGTTCATGCTCATGTACACAACGTCTAATAATACCATCTACTCCTTCTTTATAAAGATGTGGGTCATCCCAAAAGTAATGTCTTAAATCATAGAAGAATTTTTTATTTTGTTGGTATGTAAAGCTAGGTGGTAAATATTTAGCAACAATGTATTTAGCATAATCAGCATAGCAAGGAGTACTGTGAGCAACATTTATTGCAGCTAACTGCTCATCAGGAAAACTATCATCAATAGGTAGTGGGTCATCAGGCAAATTTTCAAGCCTAGATAAATTATCAGCTACCGGGTTCTCAACTCCTTTTCTATCAATGATATGTAAATCAAACTTTTGTAACAAGAGAACCCATCGAATAAGTCTAGGTTTAGCATCATTCTTTTCCATAAGATATTTAATGGCAGCATGGTCTGTGTGAACAGTTACTTTGGAATCAACAATATAAGGTCTAAATTTGTCACAAGCAAACACCACTGCTAAGAATTCTTTTTCAGTAGTAGCATAATTTCTTTGAGCACTGTCTAGATTTTTACTAGCATAATGAATAACATTCAGTTTCTTATCAACTCTTTGTCCTAGAACAGCACCAACAACATAATCACTAGCATCACACATAATTTCAAAAGGCAAGTTCCAATCAGGTGGTTGAACAATAGGTGCAGAAATTAAGGCTTTCTTGAGTGTTTCAAAGGCTTCTAAACAATCGTCATAAAAAACAAAAGGAATATCCCTTTGTACAAGATTCGTAAGAGGCATAAATTTTTTAGAGAAGTCTTTGATAAATCCCCTATAGAAACCAACATGACCTAAGAAACTATGAATACCTTTTATATCTTCAGGACATGGCATTTTCTCAATTAATTGCATCAACCTTAGCTTGGTCCACTTCAATACCTCTTTCAGAAATTTTATGACCCAAGACAATGCCTTCATTAACCATAAAGTGGCACTTTTTCCAATTCAAGAAAAGATTTGTTTGTTCACATCTCTGCAAAACTCGCTCAAGATTGCTTAAAAAATCATCAAAAGACTTCCCATAAACAGAGAAGTTATCCATGAAAACCTCAACAATCTTTTCACAAAAGTCAGAGAATATAGCAGTCATACATCTTTGAAAGGTAGCAGATAGGTATTTGTGAAAAATCATAATATCCATCAAGGAAGCAAAAGTGTGTGTGCTTAGATAATCTTTCAAGCATTTGATCAATAAAAGGTGGAGGGTAATGAACTTTTCTAGTTGATTTGTTTAATTTTCTAAAATCAATCACCATTCTATAGCCTGTAACAATTCTTTGTGGAATAAGTTCATTCTTATCATTAGGAACAACAATTATACCTCCCTTCTTAGGGACACAATGAACGGGACTTACCCATCTACTATCAACTATAGGATAGATTATACCTGCTTCCAGAAGCTTTAATATTTCCGTTCTTACCACTTCTTTCATCTTCGGATTTAACCGACGTGGGTGATCAACAACGGGTTTAGCATCAGGTTCCATATTAATTTTGTGCTTACATAGAGTGGGACTAATGCCCTTTAAATCATTAAGAGTATATCCAATAGCAAATCGATGCTTCCTTAGAACTTTCAATAATCTTTCTTCTACATGTTCTGAAAGGTTAGCACTAATAATAACATGATATATCTTATTTTAATCAAGATAAGCATATGCCAAAGTGTCTGGCAATTGTTTTAATTCAAACACAGGATCACCTTTAGGTGGAGGAGGACCTCCTAGAGTTTCAATGGGCAAGTTGTGTTTAAGTAGAGGACATTGTTCAAAGAAAATCCTATCTATTTCATTTCTTTCAAGCATATGTAAATCATTTTCATGGTCTAGCAAATATTGTTCTAAAGGATCAGTAGGTGGCATAGCAATAGAATCAAGACCAATTAATTCATCCTTACTAGGCAATTCTTTTTCATGAAGCTTTATACTAAACTTGGAAAAATTAAACTCATGAGACTCATCACCAAAACTAACACCAACAGTTTGTTTCTTACAATCTATTTTAGCATTAACGGTGTTCAAGAAAGGTCTACCAAAGATAATGGGACAAAAGTCATCTTGTTGGGAACCAAGAACAAGAAAATCAGTAGGGTATTTTATTTTCCCACACAAGACTTCAACATCTCTAACAATCCCAATTGGTGATATAGTGTCTCTATTAGCAAGTTCAATAGTAACATCTATGTCTTCTATCTCTGCAGGTGCTATGTCTTTCATAATTTCTTTATATAAGGTATAAGGAATAGCACTCACACTAGCACCTATGTCACATAAACCATGATAACAGTGATCTCCTATTTTAACTGAGATGACGAGCATGCCAACAACAGGTCTATGTTTATCCTTTTTACCAGGTTTGGCAATTCTAGCAGCTTCTTCACAGAAGTAAATAACATTCCCATCCATATCTTCTTCCAAGAGATCTTTAACCATAGCAATACTAGGTTCTACTTTAATTTGTTCATTAGGTTTAGGTGTTCTAATATAGCTTTTGTTAACCATAGTTGAAACTTTAGCATGTTCCTTTATCCTAACAGGGAAAGGTGGTTTCTCAATAAAAGCAGAAGGAACAACTGGATCAACATTGTAAAGTATAGTTTCTTCTTTAACTGGTACCGGTTCTTTAATTTCTTCTTTAATAGGTGGGTGATATCTAAACCACTTCTCTTTAGGGAGATCAGCATGAGTAGCAAATGATTCACAAAAGGAGGCTACTATCTCAGAGTCAAGTCCATATTTAGTGCTAAACTTTTGAAAAGCATTGGTATTCATAAAAGATTTAACACAATCATACTTAAGTTTAACACCTGATTCTTTACCTTCGCCGAGTTCCCAATCTTCAGAGTTGCGTTTAATTCTTTCCAAAAGATCCCACCGGAATTCAATAGTCTTCTTCATAAAAGAACCCACACAAGTAGTATCAAGCATGGTTTGATCATTACGAGAAAGCCGAGCATAAAAATTCTGGATAATAATTTCTCTTGAGAGGTCATGATTGGGGCATGAATATAACATTGACTTTAGCCTCCCCCAAGCTAGAGCGATACTTTCTCCTTCACGAGGCCAAAAATTATATATATATAATTCTGATCACGATGAACTAGATGCATAGGATTTTTTTTGGTGGAACTCCAATTTCAATCGATTCCAATTCCAAGATCCAATATCATCGCATAGCCTATACCATGCCAATGCTTTTACCTTCAAACATAAAGGTAAAACCTTCTTCATAAATCCATCTCCGGGTAAACCTGCAAGCTTAAACAATCCACAAATTTGTTCTGCATATATCAAGTGCATGTCAGGATGTTCGGTTCCATCTCCTGCATAAGGATTAGCTAGCAGTTGTTCTATCATACTCGAAGGAATTTCATATTTAATATTTTTAGTAGGTGCAGTAGGTTGAGGGGTAGCTAATTGTGGTTCCGGACGAGGTGAAGATACCCCGAACAAACCCCTCAAAGGATTGTTTTCCATAGTAACAAGTGACAATAAATTTCAGCACACTATATAAATGTTTCCTTACCAAATTCCACTTACCAAAGGCGCTTCACTCCCCGGCAACGGCGCCAGAAAACAGCCTTGATGACCCACAAGTATAGGGGGTCTATTTTAGCTTTTTTTGATAAGTAAGAGTGTCGAACCCAATGAGGAGCAGAAGGAAATGACAAGTAGTTTTCAGTAAGGTAATGTCTGCAATTGCTGAAATTGTAAGTAACAGAGTAGTTTGATAGCAAGATAATTTGTAATGAGCAAGTAATGATAGTAGTAAAAAAAGTGCAGCAAGGTAGCCCAATGCTTTTGAGGGAAAGGACAGGCCAAAGCGGTCTCTTATGATAAGCAAATCGTTCTTGAGGGTACACGGGAATTTCATCTAGTCACTTTCACCATGTTGGTGTAATTCGTGTTCGGTACTCTGATAATTGATATGTGGGTGGACCAGTGCTTAAGTGTTGTTCTTACTTGAACAAACCTCCTACTTATGATTAACCCTCCCGCAAGCATCTGCAACTACAAGAAAAGAATTAAGAATAAATTCTAACCATATATAGCATTAAACTTTTGGATCCAATCGGTCCCTTACGAAAAAGTGCATAAACTGGGGTTTGAGCTTCTCACTCTCGCAACCCATCATATAATTGCTACTCCACAATGCATTCCCTTAGGCAAAAATATGGTGAATGAAGGAAATATGCCCTAGAGGCAATAATAAAGTTCTTATTTATTTCCTTATATCATGATAAATGTTTATTATTCATGCTAGAATTGTATTAACCGGAAACATAATACATGTGTGAATACATAGACAAACAGTATGTCACTAGTATGCCTCTACTTGACTAGCTCGTTGAATCAAAGGTGGTTAAGTTTCCTAGCCATAGACATGAGTTGTCATTTGATTAATGGGGTCACATCATTAGAGAATAATGTGATTGACTTGACCCATTCCGTTAGCATAGCACTTGATCGTTTAGTTTGTTGCTACGCTTTCTTCATGACTTATACATGTTCCTATGACTATGAGATTATGCAACTCCCGTTTACCGGAGGAACACTTTGTGTGCTACCAAACGTCACAACGTAACTGGGTGATTATAAAGGTGCTCTACAGGTGTCTCCGAAGGTACTTGTTGGGTTGGCGTATTTCGAGATTTGGATTTGTCACTCCGATTGTCGGAGAGGTATCTCTGGGCCCTCTCGGTAATGCACATCACTATAAGCCTTGCAAGCATTGTGACTAATGAGTTAGTTGCAAGATGGTGTATTACGAAACGAGTAAAGAGACTTGCCGGTAACGAGATTGAACTAGGTATTGAGATACCGACAATCAAATCTCGGGCAAGTAACATACCGATGACAAAGGGAACAATGTATGTTGTTATGCGGTTTGACCGATAAAGATCTTCGTAGAATATGTGGGAGCCAATATGAGCATCCAGGTTCCGCTATTGGTTATTGACCGGAGACGTGTCTCGGTCATGTCTACATAGTTCTCGAACCCATAGGGTCCGCACGCTTAAAGTTCGATGACGGTTATATTATGAGTTTATGTGTACTGATGTACCGAAGGTAGTTCGGAGTCCCGGATGAGATCGGGGACATGATGAGGAGTCTCGAAATGGTCTAGACGCAAAGATCGATATATTGGACGACTATATTCAGACATCGGAAAGGTTCCGAGTGATTCGAGTATTTTTCGGAGTACCAGAGCATTACGGGAATTCGCCGGGGAGTATATGGGCCTTATTGGGCTTTAGGGGAAAGAGAGAGGAGAGGTTGGGTGCCCCCAAGGCCTAGTTCGAATTGGACTAGGGGGAGGGGCTGCGCCCCCTCCTTCCTTCTCTTCTCTCTTCCCTTGCCTTGACTCCTACTCCTACTACTTGGAAGGGGTGGAATCCTACTCCCAGTAGGAGTAGGACTCCTCCAGGGCGCGCCATAGGGGCCGGCCCTCTCCCCCCTCCTCCACTCCTTTATATACGTGGCCAGGGGGCACCCCATAGACACAACAATTATTCAAGTTGATCTTTTAGCCGTGTGCGGTGCCCCCCTCCACCATAGTCCACCTCGATAATACTGTAGCGGTGCTTAGGCGAAGCCCTGCGTCGGTAGAACATCAACATCGTCACCACACCGTCATGCTGACGAAACTCTCCCTCAACACTCGGCTGGATCGGAGTTCGAGGGACGTCATCGGGCTGAACGTGTGCTGAACTCGGAGGTGCCGTACGTTCGGTACTTGATCAGTCGGATCGTGAAGACGTACGACTACATCAACCGCGTTGTGCTAACGCTTCCGCTTTCGGTCTACGAGGGTACGTAGACAACACTCTCCCCTCTCGTTGCCATGCATCACCATGATCTTGCGTGTGCGTAGGAATTTTTTTTGAAATTACTACGTTCCCCAGTAGTGGTATCAGAGCCAGGTTTTATGCAGAAATGTCATATGCACGAGTAGAACACAAGTGAGTTGTGGGCGATATAAGTCATACTGCTTGCCAGCATGTCACACTTTGGTTCAGCGGTATTGTTGGATGAAGCGACCCGTACCGACATTACGCGTACGCTTATGCGAGACTAGTTTTACCGCTGTGCTATGCACACAGGTGACTAGCGGGTGTCAGTTTCTCCAACTTTAGTTGATCCGAGTGTGGCTACGCTCGGTCCTTGAGAAGGTTAAAACAACACTAACTTGACAAACTATCGTTATGGTTTTGATGCGTAGGTAAGAACGGTTCTTGCTCAGCCCGTAGCAGCCACGTAAAACTTGCAACAACAAAGTAGAGGACGTCTAACTTGTTTTTGCAGGGCATGTTGTGATGTGATATGGTCAAGACGTGATGAGATATAAGTTGTTGTATAAGATGATCATGTTTTGTTGAAGTTATCAGCAACTGGCAGAAGCCTTATGGTTGTCTCTTTATTGCATAAGATGCAAGCGCCAAATAATTGCTTTACTTTATCGCCATGCAATAGCAATAATTACAAGAGCAATAGTAGGCGAGACGACCATGTGATGACACATTGATATAGATCAAGATGATGGAGATCATGGTGTCATGCCGGTGACGATGGAAATCATGACGATGCTTTGGAGATGGAGATCAAAGGCACAAGATGATGATGGCCATATCATGTCACATATTATGATTGCATGTGATTTATATCTTTTATACATCTTATTTTGCTTAGTTCGTCGGTAGCTTTATAAGATGATCTCTCACTAATTATCAAGGTACAAGTGTTCTCCCTGAGTATGCACCGTTGCGAAGGTTTTTTGTGCTGAGACACCACATGATGATCGGGTGTGATAGGCTCTACGTTCAAATACAACGGGTGCAAAACAGTTGCACACGCGGAATACTCAGGTTAAACTTGACGAGCCTAGCATATAACAGATATGGCCTCGGAACACTGAGACTGAAAGGTCGAGCATGAATCATATAGTAGATATGATCAACATAGTGATGTTCACCATTGAAACTACTCCATCTCACGTGATGATCGGACATGGTTTAGTTGATATGGATCACGTGATCACTTAGAGGATTAGAGGGATGTCTATCTAAGTGGGAGTTCTTAAGTAATATGATAAATTGAACTTAAATTTATCATGAACTTAGTCCTGGTAGTATTAGCATATCTATGTTGTAGATCAATAGCTCGCGTTTAGCTCCCCTGTTTTATTTTTGATATGTTCCTAGAGAAAACTAAGTTGAAAGATGTTCGTAGCAATGATGCGGATTGGATCCGTGATCTAAGGTTTATCCTTATTGCTGCACAGAAGAATTATGTCCTTGATGCACTGCTAGGTGACAAACCTATTGCAGGAGCAGATGCAGATGTTATGAACGTTTGGCTAGCTCAATATGATGACTACTTGATAGTTTAGTGCACCATGCTTAAACGGCTTAGAATCGGGACTTCAAAGACGTTTTGAATGTCATGGACCATATGAGATGTTCCAGGAGTTGAAGTTAATATTTCAAGCAAATACCCGAGTTGAGAGATATGAAGTCTCCAACAAGTTCTATAGCTAAAAGATGGAGGAGAATAGTTCAAGCAGTGAGCATGTGCTCAGATTGTCTGGGTACTACAATCGCTTGAATCAAGTGGGAGTTAATCTTCCAGATAAAATAGTGATTGACAGAATTCTCTAGTCACCAACACCAAGTTAGTGGAACTTCGTGATGAACTATAATATGCAAGGGATAACGGAAACGATTCCCAAGCTCTTCGTGATGCTGAAATCGACGAAGGTAGAAATCAAGAAAAGCATCAAGTGTTGATGGTAAACGAAACCACTAGTTTCAAGTAAAGGGACAAAGGGGGAACTTCAAGTTGCTGCTCAAGTGAAAAAAACCCAAGTCTGGACCTAAGTGTGAAACTGAGTGCTTCTACTGCAAGGGACTGGTCACTGGAAGCGGAACTACCTCAAGTAATTGGCGGATAAGAAGGATGGCAAAGTGAACATAGGTATATTTGATATACATGTTATTGATGTGTACTTTACTAGTGTTTATAGCAACCCCTCAGTATTTGATACTAGTTGAGTTGCTAAGAATAGTAACTCGAAACGGGAGTTGCAGAATGAACAAAGACTAGTTAAGGGTGAAGTGACGATGTGTATTGGAAATGGTTCCAAGATTGATATGATCATCATCACACACTCCCTACTTATAATTTGATATGTGGGTGGACCCGTGCTTAGGTGCTGTTCTTACTTGAACAAACCTCCTACTTATGATTAACCCTCCCGCAAGCATCCACAACTACAAGAAAATAATTAAGAATAAATTCTAACCATACATAGCATTTAACTTTTGGATCCAATCGGTCCCTTACGGAATAGTGCATAAACTGGGGTTTGAGCTTCTATCACTCTCGCAACCCATCATCTAATTGCTACTCCACAATGCATTCCCTTAGGCCCAAATATGGTGAAGTGTCATGTAGTCGACGTTCACATGACACCACTGAGGGAATCACAACATACATACTATCAAAATATCGAACACATATCAAGTTCACATGATTACTTGCAACATGATTTCTCCCGTGACCTCAAGAACAAAAGTAACTACTCACAAATGATAATCATGCTCAAGACCAGAGGGGTATTAAATAGCATATTGGATCTGAACATATAATCTTCCACCGATACACCATATAGTAATCAACTACAAGATGTAATCAACACTACTAGTCACCCACAAGCACCAATCTATAGTTCCGGTAACAGGACTGAACATAAGAGATGAACTAGGGTTTGAGATGAGATGGTGCCATTGAAGATGTTGATGGAGATTTCCCTCCCCAAGATGGGAGAGTTGTTGGGGATGATGATGACGATGATTTCCCCCTCCGGAGGGAAGTTCCCCGGCGGAATCGCTCCGCCAGAGGGCAAAAGTGCTCCTGCCCAAGTTCCGCCTCGAGGCAGCAACGCTCCGTCCTGAAAGTCTTCTCCTTACTTTTTCTAGGTAAAAATGACCTATATACCAGAAGATGGGCACCGGAGGTGGGCCTGGGTGAGCACAACAGACCAAGTCCTGCCTGGGCTCCCTGGCGCACCCACGTGGGTTGTGCCCACCTGGTCGGCCCCCTCTGGTAGTTATTTGCTCCAATATTCCTCAAATATTCCATAAAAAATCTCCGTGAAGTTTTAGCTTGTTTGGAGTTGTGCATAATATGTAGCCTGACATAGCTTTTCCAGGTCCAGATTTCCAGCTGCCGGAATTCTCCCTCTTTGTGTATACCTTGCATATTATGAGATAAAAGGCATTAGAATTACTCCAAAAAGCATTATTATGGACAAAAACATTATATATAACAGCAAGAAAACATGATGCAAAATGGACGTATCGGAGGTAGGTCAGGAGATCCCCGAGGGGGCTACAAGGTAGGCCCCCCCTAGGGCGTGCCCTCCACCCTTGCCACCGCCTCGTGGCTCTTATGGTTTTGACTCCAAGTCCTCAAGGTGTCTTCTGGTCCAAGAAAAATCATCGTAAAGTTTTATTCCGTTTGGAATCCGTTTGATATTCCTTTTCTGTGAAACTCAAAAACAAGGAAAAAACAGAAACTGGTACTGGGCTCTAGGTTAATAAGTTAGTCCCAAAAATAATATAAAATAGCATACTAATGCATATAAAACATCCAAAACAGATAATATAATAGCATGGAACAATAAAAATTATAGATACGTTGGAGACGTACCAAGCATCCCCAAGCTTAATTCCTACTCATCCTCGAGTAGGTAAATGATAAAAACAGAATTTTTGATGTGGAATGCTACCTAACATATTTATCCATGTAATTTTATTCATTGTGGCATGAATGTTCAGATCCATAAGATTCAACACAAAAGTTTAATATTAACATAAAAACAATAATACTTCAAGCATAACGCAATCATGTCTTCTCAAAATAACATGGCCAAAGAAAGTTATCCCTACAAAATCATATAGTCTGGCTATTCTCCATCTTCATCACACAAAGTATTAAATCATGCACAACCTCGATGACAAGTCAAGCAATTGTTTCATACTTTTGATGTTCTCAAACTTTTTCAACTTGCACGCAATACATGAGCGTGAGCAATGGATATAGCACTATAGGTGGAATAAAATATGGTGGTTGTGGAGAAGACAAAAAGAAGGAGATAGTCTCACATCAACTAGGCGTATCAACGGGCTATGGAGATGCCCATCAATAGATATCAATGTGAGTGAGTAGGGATTGCCATGCAACGGATGCACTAGAGCTATAAGTTTATGAAAGATCAAAAAGAAACTAAGTGGGTGTGCATCCAACTCGCTTGCTCACGAAGACCTAGGGCAATTTGAGGAAGTCCATCATTGGAATATACAAGTCAAGTTCTATAATGAAAAATTCCCACTAGTATATGAAAGTGACAACATAGGAGACTCTCTATCATGAAGATCATGGTGCTACTTTGAAGTACAAGTGTGGAAAAAGGATAGTAACATTGCCCCTTCTATCTTTTCTCTCATTTTTTCTTTTTTTATGGTGGGCTTCTTTGGCCTCTTTTATTCTTTATAAAGTCTGAAGACTCATCCCAACTTGTGAAGGAATCATAGCTTACATGATCCTTTCCTCACATGGGACAATGCTCTAATAATGATGATCATCACACTTTTATTTACTTACAACTCAAGAATTACAACTCGATACTTAGAACAAAATATGACTCTATATGAATGCCTCCGGCGGTATACCGGGATGTGCGATGATCTAGCATAGAAAATGATATAAAAAACAGACAAGCCATGTAAAGATCATGCTAGCTATCTTACAATCATGCAAAGCAATATGACAATGATGGTAATCATCACACTTTTATTTATCCTTTCCTCACATGGGACAATGCTCTAATAATGATGAGCATCACATTTTTATTTACTTAAAACTCAAGGATTACAACTCGATACTTAGAACAAAATATGACTCTATATGAATGCCTCTGGCGGTATACCGGGATGTGCAATGATCTAGCGTAGCAAATGACATCAAAAAACAGACAAGCCATGTAAACATCACGGTAGCTATCTTACGATCATGCAAACCAATATGACAATGATGGTGTGTGTCATAATTAAACTGAACGGTGGAAGTTGCATGGCAATATATCTCGGAATGGCTATGGAAATGCCATAGTAGGTATGGTGGCTGTTTTGAGGAAGGTATAAGGTGGGTGTAAGGCACCGGCGAAAGTTGCGTGGTACTAGAGAGTCTAGCAATGGCGGAAGGGTGAGAGTGCGTATAATCCATGGACTCACCATTAGTCATAAAGGACTCACATACTTATTGCAAAAATCTATTAGTCAATGAAACAAAGTACTACGTGCATGCTCCTAGGGGGATAGATTGGTAGGAAAAGACCATCGCTCATCCTCGACCGCCACTCATAAGGAAGACAATCAATAAATAAATCATGCTCCGACTTCATCACATAACGGTTCACCATACGTGCATGCTACAGGAATCACAAACTTTAACACAAGTATTTCTGCAATCCACAATTACTCACTAGCATGACTCTAGTATCACCATCTTTTTATCTCAAAACAATCATAAAGAATCAAACTTCACATAGTATTCAATGCACTTTATATGAAAGTTTTTATTATATCCCTCTTGGATGCCCATCATATTAGGACTAAATTCATAACCAAAGCAAATTATCATGCTATTTAGAGAGACTCTCAAAATAATATAAGTGAAGCATGAGAGTTCAATAATTTCTATAAAATAAAGCCACCGCCGTGCTCTAAAAAGATATAAGTGAAGCACTAGAGCAAAATTCCCTAGCTCAAAAGATATAAGTGAAGCACAAGGAGTATTCTAATAAATCACGATTCATGTGTGTCCCTCTCAAAAGGTGCGTACAGTAAGGATGATTGTGGCAAACTAAAAAGTAAAGACTCATATCATACAAGATGCTCCAAGCAAAACACATATCATGTGGTGAATAAAAATATAGCCTCGAGTAAATTTACCAATAGACGAAGACAAAAGAGGGGATGCCATCCAGGGCATCCCCAAGCTTAGGCTCTTCGTTGTCCTTGAATATTACCTTGGGGTGCCTTGGGAATCCCCAAGCTTAGGGCCTTGCCACTCCTTATTACATATCCATCAAATCTTTACCCAAAACTTGAAAACTTCACAACACAAAACTCAACAAAAAAACTCATGAGATCCGTTAGTATAAGAAAATAAATCACCACTTTTTGGTACTATTGCAAACTCATTCTTTATTTATGTTGGTGTAATATATACTATATTCCAGCTTCTCCATGGTTCATACCCCCCGATACTACCCATAGATTCATCAAAATAAGCAAACAACACATAGAAAACAAAATCTGTCAAAAGCAGAACAATCTGTAGCAATATGTAAACTTTGAATACTTCTGTAACTCCAAATCTTCTGAAAAATTAGGAAAATAGAGGCAATTTGTACATCAATCTTGTGTAAAACATTCAGAATTTTATCATGCTTCTGTGATTTAAAAAAATTATGTGACTGGGTGCAAAATTTTCTGTTTTTAGCAAGATCAAATCAACTATCACCGTAAGCCATCCCAAACGTCTTACTTGGCACATACACTAATTAAAACATGAAAACACATCTAACCAGAGGCTAGATGAAAAATTTATTGAAAAACAGAACCAAAAAAGCAAGAACAAAAAATAAAATTGGGTTGCCTCCCAACAAGCGCTATTGTTTAACGCCCTTAGCTAGGCATAAAACATAGATCTAGATGTTGTCATCTTTGGTATGCAATCCATAAGTAACTCTCATAATAGATTCATATGGCAACTTAATTTTCTTTCTAGGAAAGTGTTCCATGCCCTTCCTTAATGCAAATTGAAATCTAATGTTTCCTTCTTTCATATCAATAATTGCACCAATCGTTCTAAGGAAAGGTCTACCAAGAATAATAGGACATGTAGGATTGCACTCTATATCAAGAATAATGAAATCTATGAGAACATAATTCCTATTTGCAACAATAAGAACATCATTAATTCTTCTCATAGGTTTCTTAATAGTGGAATCCGCAAAATGCAAATTTAAAGAACAATCATCAAATTCATGGAAACCTAACACATCACATAAAGTTTTTTGAATCATGGAAACGCTAGCACCAAAACACACAAAGCATGGCACTCATAATATTTAATCTTAATGTTAATAGTAGGTTCCGACTCATCATAAAGTTTTCTGGGAATAGAAACTTCCAATTCAAGCTTTTCTTCAAAAGATTTCATCATAGCATCAATGATATGTTTAGTAAAAGCTTTATTTTGATTATAAGCATGAGGAGAATTCAACATGGATTGCAACAAGAAAATACAATCTATCAAAGAACAATTATCATAATTAAAATCCTTGAAATCCAAAAGAGTGGGTTCATTGCTACTTCAAGTTTTGACCTCTCCAATCCCACTTTTATCAATTTTTGCATCAAGATCTATAAACTCCAAATTATTGGGACACCTTTTAACTAAAGTTGACTCATATCCAGTCCCATCTTTATCAAGATTTATATTAGAAAACAAAGATCCAATAGGAGTCAAATCAATCACTTTAAGATCTTCATCGTTATTTTCACAAAAACTAGAAGAACACGCTTTTACAAACCAATCTCGCTTAGCACACATCTTAGCGGCTCTTTCTTTGCACTCATCAATGGAAATTCTCATAGATTTTAGAGATTCATTAATATCATGTTTGGGTGGAATAGATCTAATTTGCAAAGAATCAATCTCAAGAGAAATTCTATCCACGTTCCTAGCCAAACCATCAATCTTAAGCAATTTTTCTTCAACCAAAGCATTGAAATTCTTTTGAGAACTATTCTTTAATATTGTTCTCAAGATCAAAGGGCATATTATTATATTCCATAGGAATTGTTGTAGGAATTACCATAATTATTAGAGGAATTACTAGGAAACGGCCTAGGATTGAAATTATCTCTATATGCGTTATTGCCAAAATTGTTCCTACCAACAAAATTCACATCCATAGATTCATTATTATTCTCAATCAAAGTAGACAAATTCATATTATTAGGATCAATAGGAGCACTCTTGCTAGCAAACAATTTCATAAGTTCATCCATCTTTCCACTAAAAACATCAATCTCTTCAATCGCATGCACGTTTTACTAGTAGGTCTTTCAGTATGCCATTGAGAATAATTAACCATAATATTATTTAGGAGTTTATTAGCTTCTCCTAAAGTAATTTCCATAAAGTACCTCCCACGGCCAAATATAAAAGATTTCTAGAAGCAAAATTCAATCCAGCATAAATTTTTTGTATGATCATCCAGAAATTTAAACCATGAGTAGGGCAATTTCATATCATCTATTTCATCCTCTCCCAAGATTGTGCAACATGTTTATGATAAAGTTGAATAAAATTCATAATGTCTTTCCTAAGGGATATGATCTTAGTGGGAGGAAAATACTTGGAAATAAAAACATCTTTACACTTATTCCATGAATCAATACTATTTTTAGGCAAAGATGAGAACCAAGTTTTAGCACGATCTCGTAGTGAGAATGAAAATAGCTTCAATTTAACAATATAATTATCCACATCTTTCTTATTTTGCATATCACATAGCTCACCGAGATTATTTAGATGGGATGCGGCATCTTCACTAGGAAGTCCGCAAAATTGATCTTTCATAACAAGATTCAGCAAAGCGGCATTAATTTCACAAGATTCGGCACTAGTTGAAGGAAATATGTCCTA
The DNA here is from genome assembly GCF_002162155.2 of Triticum dicoccoides. NCBI lineage: Eukaryota > Viridiplantae > Streptophyta > Magnoliopsida > Poales > Poaceae > Triticum > Triticum dicoccoides. The sequence continues at coordinate 3,621,403 of NC_041390.1, read as the reverse complement.
GAGGCAATAATAAAGTTATTATTTATTTCCTTATTTCATGATAAATGTTTATTATTCATGCTAGAATTGTATTAACCGGAAACATAATACATGTGTGAACATAGACAAACATAGTGTCACTAGTATGCCTCTACTTGACTAGCTCATTGATCAAAGATGGTTAAGTTTCCTAGCCATAGACATGAGTTGTTATTTGATCAATGGGATCACATCATTAGGAGAATGATGTGATTGACTTGACCCATTTCGTTAGCTTAGCACTTGATCGTTTAAGTTTACTGGTATTGCTTTCTTCATGACTTATACATGTTCCTATGACTATGAGATTATGCAACTACCGAATACCGGAGGAACACTTTGTGTGCTACCAAATGTCACAATGTAACTGGGTGATTATAAAGGTGCTCTACAGGTGTCTCCGATGGTGTTCGTGGAGTTGGCATAGATCAAGAATAGGATTTGTCACTCCGATTGTCGGAGAGGTATCTCTAGGCCCTCTCGGTAATGCACATCACAATAAGCCCTGCAAGCAATGTGACTAATGAGTTAGTTGCGGGATGTTGCATTACGGACGAGTAAAGAGACTTGCTGGTAACGAGATTGAGCTAGGTATTAGGATACCGACGACCGAATCTCGGGCAAGTAACATACCGATGACAAAGGGAACAACGTATATTGTTATGCGGTTTGACCGATAAAGATCTTCGTAGAATATGTAGGAACCAATATGAGCATCCAGGTTCCGCTATTGGTTATTGACCGGAGACATGTCTCGGTCATTTCTACATAGTTCTCGAACCCGTAGGGTCTGCACGCTTAAAGTTCTGTGACGATCGGTATTATGAGTTTATATGTTTTGATGCACCGAAGGTAGTTCGGAGTCCCGGATATGATCACGGACATGACGAGGAGTTTTGAAATGGTCGAGACATAAATATTGATATATTGGAAGCCTACATTTGGACATCGGAAGAGTTCCGGGTGAAATCGGGATTTTACCGGAGTGCCGGAGGGGTTACCGGAACCCCCGAGGGTTAATGGGGCTTATTGGGCCTTAGTGGAGAGAGAGAGAGGGGCCGGCCAGGGCAGGCCGCGTGCCCCTCCCCCTCTGGTCTGAATTGGACTAGGAGAGGGGGGGGGCGGCGCCCCCTTTCCTTCTCCTTCTCCCCCTTCCTTTCCCCCTCCTAGTAGGAGTAGGAAAGAGGGGAATCGTAATCCTACTAGGAGGAGGATTCTTCCTCCTAGCGCGCCCTCTAGGGCCGGCCGACCTTCCCCCTTGCTCCTTTATATACGGGGGCAGGGGGCACCTCTAGACACACAAGTTGATCATTGATCTCTCCCAGCCGTGTGCGGTGCCCCGCTCAACCATAATCCAGCTCGGTTCTACTGTAGCGGTGCTTAGGCAAAGCCCTGGAACGGTAGCTTCATCAACATCGTCACCACGCCATCGTGTTGACGAAACTCTTCCTCGAGCTCTACTGGATCGTGAGTTCGCGAGACGTCACCGAGATGAACGTGTGCTAAACGCGGAGGTGCCATATGTTCGGTACTGAGGATCGGTCGATCGTGAAGACGTACGACTATATCAACCGCGTTGTCATAACGCTTCTGCTTAACGGTCTGCGAGGGTACATGGACGACACTCTCCCTCTCATTGCTATGCATCACCATGATCTTGCGTGTGCGTAGGAATTTTTTTGAAATTACTACGTTCCCCAACAGTGGCATCCGAGCCAGGTTATTGCGTAGATGTTATATGCACGAGTAGAACACAAGTGAGTTGTGGGCGATACAAGTCATACTGCTTACCAGCATGTCATACTTTGGTCGACGGTATTGTTGGATGAAGCGGCCCTGACCGACATTACGCGTACGCTTACGCGAGACTGGTTCTACCGATGTGCTTTGCACACAGGTGGCTGGCGGGTGTCAGTTTCTCCAATTTAGTTGAACCGAGTGTGGCTATACCCGATCCTTGAGAAGGTTAACAACACTAACTTGACGAACTATCGTTGTGGTTTTGATGCGTAGGTAAGAACGGTTCTTGCTCAGCCCGTAGCAGCCACGTAAAACTTGCAACAACAAAGTAGAGGACATCTAACTTGTTTTTGCAGGGCATATTGTGATGTGATATGGTCAAGACATGATGCTATATTTATTGTATGAGATGATCATGTTTTGTAACAGAGTTATCGGCAACTGGCAGGAGCCATATGGTGGTCACTTTATTGTATGCAATGCAATCGCCCTGTAATTGCTTTACTTTATCACTAAGCGGTAGCGATAGTCATAGAAGCAATAGTTGGAGAGACGACAACGATGCTACGATGGAGATCAAGGTGTCGCGCCAGTGACGATGGTGATCATGATGATGCTTTGGAGATGGAGATCAAAGGCACAAGATGATGATGGCTATATCATATCACTTATATTGATTGCATGTGATGTTTATCCTTTATGCATCTTATTTTGCTTTGTTTGATGGTAGCATTATAAGATGATCTCTCACTAAATTTCAAGGTAACAGTGTTCTCCCTGAGTATGCACCGTTGCCAAAGTTCATCGTGCCAAGACACCACGTGATGATCGGGTGTGATAAGCTCAACGTTCATCTACAACGGGTGTAAGACAGTTTTACACACGCAGAATACTCGGGTTAAACTTGACGGGCCTAGCATATACAGATATGGCCTTGGAACACTGAGACCGAAAGGTCGAGCGTGAATCATATAGTAGATATGATCAACATAGTGATGTTCACCATTGAAAACCACTCCATTTCACGTGATGATCGGTTATGGTTTAGTTGCTTGATACGTCTCCAACGTATCTATAATTTTTGATTGTTCCATGCTATTATATTATCTGTTTTGGATGTTAATGGGCTTTATTTTACACTTTTATATTATTTTTGGGACTAACCTATTAACCGGAGGCCCAGCCCAAATTGCTGTTTTTTGCCTATTTCAGTTTTCGTAGAAAAGGAATATCAAACGGTGTCCAAATAGAATGAAACCTTTGGGAACGTGATTTTTGGAACAAACGTGATCTAGAGGACTTGGAGTGGACATCAAGCAATCAACGAGGCGGCCACGAGGCAGGGGGGCGTGCCTACCCCCATGGGCGCGCCCTCCCCCCTCGTAGCTCCACCGACCTACTTCTTCCTCCTATATATGTTCACATACCCCGCAAACATCCAGGAGCACCACGAAACCCTATTTCCACCGCCGCTACCTTCTGTACCCAAGTGATCCCATCTTGGGGCCTTTTCCGGAGCTCCGCCGGAGGGGGCATTGATCACAGAGGGCCTCTCTATCAACTCCATGGTCCCTCCGATGATGTGTGAGTAGTTTACCTCAGACCTTCGGGTCCATAACTAGTAGCTGGATGGCTTCTTCTCTCTCTTTGGATCTCAATACAAAGTTCTCCTGGATTCTCTTGGAGATCTATTTTATGTAACTCTTCTTTTTGCGGTGTGTTTGTCGAGATCCTATGAATTGTGGGTTTATGATCCAGATTATCTATGAAAAATATTTGAATCTTCTCTGAATTCTTTTATGTATGATTGGTTTCTCTTTGCAAGTCTCTTCGAATTATCAGTTTGGTTTGGCCTACTAGATTGATCTTTCTTACAATGGGAGAAGTGCTTAGCTTTGGGTTCAATCTTGCGGTGCTCGATCCCAGTGACAGAAAGGGAAACGACACGTATTGTATTGTTGCCATCGAGGATAAAAAGATGGGGTTTACATCATATTGCATGAGTTTATCCCTCTACATCATGTCATCTTGCTTAAGGCGTTACTCTGTTCTTATGAACTTAATACTCTAGATGCATGTTGGACAACGGTCGATGTGTGGAGTAATAGTAGTAGATGCAGGCAGGAGTCGGTCTACTTGTCGCGGATGTGATGCCTATATACATGATCATGCCTAGATATTCTCATAATTATTCGCTTTTCTATCAATTGCTCGACAGTAATTTGTTCACCCACCGTAATACTTATGCTATCTTGAGAGAAGCCACTAGTGAAACCTATGGCCCCCGGGTCTATTTTCCATCATACAAGTTTCCGATCTATTTTATTTTGCAATCTTTACTTTCAATCTATATCATAAAAATACTAAACATACTTATCTTATTATTATCATCTCTATCAGATCTCACTCTTGCAAGTGGCCGTGAAGGGATTGACAACACCTTTATCGCATTGGTTGCGAGGTTCTTATTTTTTTTGTGTAGGTACGAGGTGACTCGCGCGTGGTCTCCTACTATATTGATACCTTGGTTCTCAAAAACTGAGGAAATACTTACGCTGCTTTACTGCACCACCCTTTCCTCTTCAAGGGAAAACCAACGCAGTGCTCAAGAGGTAGCATTGATATGGATCACATGATCACTTAGATGATTAGAGGGATGTTTATCTAAGTGGGAGTTCTTAAGTAATATGATTAAGTGAACGTAAATTTATTATGAACTTAGTACCTGATAGTATTTTGCTTGTCTATGTTATTGTAGATAGATGGCCCGTGCTGTTGTTCCGTTGAATTTTAATGTGTTCCTTGAGAAAGCAAAGTTTAAAGATGACGGTAGCAATTACATGGACTAGGCCCGTAACTTGAGGATTATCCTCATTGCTGCACAGAAGAATTATGTCCTGGAAGCACCGCTGGGTGCCAAACCCGCTGCAGGAGGAAAGATGATGACTACTCAATAGTTCAGTGTGCCATGCTTTACGGCTTAGAACCGGGACTTCAACGACGTTTTGAACGTCATGGAGCATATGAGATGTTCCAGGAGTTGAAGTTAATATTTCAAGCAAATGCCCGGATTGAGAGATATGAAGTCTCCAATAAGTTCTACAGCTGCAAGATGGAGGAGAATAGTTCTGTCAGTGAACATATACTCAGAATGTCTGGGTACCATAATCACTTGACTCGGCTGGGAGTTAATCTTCCGGTTGATAGTGTCATTGACAGAGTTCTTCAATCACTACCACCAAGCTACAAGAGCTTCGTGATGAACTATAATATGCAAGGGATGGATAAGACGATTCCCGAGCTCTTCGCAATGCTAAAGGTTGCGGAGGTAGAAATCAAGAAGGAGCATCAAGTGTTGATGGTCAACAAGAACACCAGTTTCAAGAAAAAGGGTAAAGGGAAGAAGAAAGGGAACTTCAAGAAGACGGAAAACAAGTTGCTGCTCAAGAGAAGAAACCCAAGTCTGGACCTAAGCCTGAGACTGAGTGCTTCTACTGCAAAGGGACTGGTCACTGGAAGCGGAACTGCCCCAAGTATTTAGCGGATAAGAAGGATGGCAAGGTGAACAAAGGTATATGTGATATACATGTTATTGATGTGTACCTTACTAGAGCTCGCAGTAGCACCTGGGTATTTGATACTGGTTCTGTTGCTAATATTTGCAACTCAAAACAGGGACTACGGATTAAGTGAAGACTGGCTAAGGACGGGGTGACGATGCGCATGGGAAATGGTTCCAAAGTCGATGTGATCATCGTCGGCACGCTACCTCTACATCTACCTTCGGGATTAGTTTTAGATCTAAATAATTGTTATTTGGTGCCAGCGTTAAGCATGAACATTATATCTGGATCTTGTTTGATGCGAGACGGTTATTCATTTAAATCTGAGAATAATGGTTGTTCTATTTATATGGTAATATCTTTTATGGCCATGCACCCTTGAAGAGTGGTCTATTTGTGTTGAATCTCGATAGTAGTGATACACATATTCATAATGTTGAAGCCAAAACATGCGGAGTCGATAATGATAGTGCAACTTATTTGTGGAACTGCCGTTTGGGTCATATTGGTGTAAAGCACATGAAGAAACTCCACACTGATGGACTTCTGGAATCACTTGATTATGAATTACTTGGTACTTGTGAACCATGCCTCATGAGCAAGATGACTAAAACGCCATTCTCCGGAACAATGGAGCGAGCAACAGATTTATTGGAAATCATACATACTGATGTATGTGGTCCGATTAATATTGAAGCTCGCGGCGGGTATCGTTATTTTCTCACCTTCACAGATGATTTTAGCAGATATGGGTATATCTACTTAATGAAACATAAGTCTGAAACATTTGAAAAGTTCAAAGAATTTCAGAGTGAAGTGGAAAATCATCGTAACAAGAAAAAAAAGTTTCTACAATCTGATCGTGGAGGAGAATATTTGAGTTACGAGTTTGGTCTACATTTGAAACAATGCGGAATAGTTTCGCAACTCACGCCACCCGGAACACCATAGCGTAATGGTGTGTTCGAACGTTGAAATCGTACTTTACTAGATATGGTGCGACCTATGATGTTTCTTACCGATTTACCGCTATCTTTTTGGGGTTATGCTTTAGAGACAGCTGCATTCACATTAAATAGGGCACCATCGAAATCCGTTGAGATGACGCCTTATGAACTGTGGTTTGGAAGAAACCAAAGTTGTCGTTTCTTAAAGTTTGGGGCTGCGATGCTTATGTGAAAAAGCTTCAACCTGATAAGCTCGAACCCAAATTGGAGAATGTGTCTTCATAGGATACCCAAAGGAGACTGTTGGGTACACCTTCTATCACAGATCTGAAGGCAAGACATTTGTTGCTAAGAATGGATCCTTTCTAGAGAATGAGTTTCTCTTGAAAGAAGTGAGCGGGAGGAAAGTAGAACTTGATGAGGTAACTGTACCTGCTCCCTTATTGGAGAGTAGTTCATCACAGAAACTGGTTCCTGTGACACCTACACCAATTAGTGAGGAAGATAATGATGATGATCATGAAACTTCAGATCAAGTTACCACTGAACCTCGTAGGTCAACCAGAGTAAGATCCGCACCAGAGTGGTATGGTAATCCTGTTCTGGAGGTCATGTTACTTGACCACGACGAACCTACGAACTATGAGGAAGCGATGATGAGCCCAGAAGCCATGAAATCTGAGATGGGATCCATGTATGAGAACAAAGTGTGGACTTTGGTTGACTTGCCCGACGATCGGCAAGCCATCGAGAATAAATGGATCGTCAAGAAGAAGACTGACGCCGACGGTAATGTTACTGTCTACAAAGCTCAACTTGTTGCAGAAGGTTTTCGACAAGTTCAAGGAGTTGACTACGATGAGACCTTCTCACCCGTAGCGATGCTTAAGTCCGTCCGAATCATGTTAGCAATTGCTGCATTTTATGATTATGAAATTTGGCAAATGAATGTAAAGACTGCATTCCTGAATGGATTTCTGGAAGAAGAGTTGTATATGATGAAACCTGAAGATTTTATCGATCCAAATGATACTAACAAAGTGTGCAAGCTCCAACGATCCATTTATGGACTGGTGCAAGCCTCTCGGAGTTGGAATAAACATTTTGATAGTGTGATCAAAGCATATGGTTTTATACAGACTTTTGGAGAAGCCTGTATTTACAAGAAAGTGAGTGGGATCTCTGTAGCATTTCTAATATTATATGTGGATGACATATTGTTGATTGGAAATGATATAGAATTTGTGGATAGCATAAAAGGATACTTGAATAAGAGTTTCTCAATGAAAGACCTCAGTGAAGCTGCTTATATATTAGGCATCAAGATTTATAGAGATAGATCAAGACGCTTAATTGGACTTTCACAAAGCACATACCTTGATAAAGTTTTGAAGAAGTTCAAAATGGATCTAGCTAAGAAAGGGTTCTTGCCTGTGTTACAAGGTGTGAAGTTGAGTAAGACTCAATGCCCGACCACTACAGAAGATAGAGAGAAAATGAAAAGTGTTCCCTATGCTTCAGCCATAGGCTCTATCATGTATGCAATGATGTGTACCAGACCTGATGTGTGCCTTCCTATTAGTTTAGCAGGGAGGTACCAAAGTAATCCAGGAGTGGATCACTGGACAGCGGTCAAGAACATCCTGAAATACCTGAAAAGGACTAAGGATATGTTTCTCGTTTATGGAGGTGACAAAGAGCTCGTCGTAAATGGTTATGTCGATGCAAGCTTTGACACTGATCCGGACGATTCTAAATCGCAAACCAGATACATGTTTATATTGAACAGTGGAGCTGTCAGTTGGAGCAATTCTAAACAAAGCATCGTGGCGGGATCTATGTGTGAAGCGGAGTAGCTGCTTCGGAAGCAGCAAATGAAGGAGTCTGGATGAAGGAGTTCACATCCAATCTAGGTGTCATACCTAGTGCATCGGGTCCAATGAAAATCTTTTGCGACAATACTGGTGCAATTGCCTTGGCAAAGGAATCCATATTTCACAAGAGAACCAAGCACATCAAGAGACGCTTCAATTCCAGCTGGGATCAAGTCCAGGTGGGAGACATAGAGATATGCAAGATACATACGGATCTGAATGTTGCAAACCCGCTGACTAAGCCTCTTCCACAAGCAAAACATGATCAGCACCAAGACTCCATGGGTGTTAGAATCATTACTGTGTAATCTAGATTATTGACTCTAGTGCAAGTGGGAGACTGAAGGAAGTATGCCCTAGAGGCAATAATAAATTTATTATTTATTTCCTTATTTCATGATAAATGTTTATTATTCAGGCTAGAATTGTATTAACCGGAAACATAATACATGTGTGAATACATAGACAAACATAGTGTCACTAGTATGCCTCTACTTGACTAGCTCATTGATCAAAGATGGTTAAGTTTCATAGCCATATACATGAGTTGTTATTTGATCAACGGGATCACATCATTAGGAGAATGATGTGATTGACTTGACCCATTTTGTTAGCTTAGCACTTGATCGTTTAAGTTTACTGCTATTGCTTTCTTCATGACTTATACATGTTCCTATGACTATGAGATTATGCAACTCCCGAATACCGGAGGAACACTTTGTGTGCTACCAAACATCACAACATAACTGGGTGATTATAATGGTGCTCTACAGGTGTCTCCAATGGTGTTCGTGGAGTTGGCATAGATCAAGAATAGGATTTGTCACTCCGATTGTCGGAGAGGTATCTCTGGGCCCTCTCGGTAGTGCACATCACTATAAGCCTTGCAAGCAATGTGACAAATGAGTTAGTTGCGGGATGTTGCATTACGGAACGACTAAAGAGACTTGCCGGTAACTAGATTGAGCTAGGTATTAGGATACCAACGATCAAATCTCGGGAAAGTAACATAGCGATGACAAAGGCAACAACGTATATTGTTATGCGGTTTGACCGATAAAGATCTTCGTAGAATATGTAGGAACCAATATGAGCATCCAGGTTCCGCTATTGGTTATTAACCGGAGACATGTCTCGGTCATGTCTACATAGTTCTCAAACCCATAGGGTCCGCACGCTTAAAGTTCTATGATGATCGGTATTATGAGTTTATATGTTTTGATGTACCGAAGGTAGTTCGGAGTCCCAGATATGATCACGGACATGACGAGGAGTTTAGAAATGGTCGAGACATAAGGATTGATATATTGGAAGCCTACATTTCGACATCGGAAGAGTTCCGGGTGAAATCGGAATTTTACTGGAGTGCCGGAGGGGTTACCGGAACCCCTCGGGAGTTAATGGGCCTTATGGGGCCTTAGTGGAGAGAGAGGGGCCGGCCAGGGCAGGTCACGCGCCCCCTCCCCCTCTGGTCCGAATTGGACTAGGAGAGGGGGTGTCCTTTCCTTCTCCTTCTCCCCCTTCCTTTCCCCCTCCTAGTAGGAGTAGGAAAGAGGGGAATCCTACTCCTACTAGGAGGAGGATTCCTCCTCGTGGTGCGCCCTCTAGGACCGGCCGGCCTCCCCCTTGCTCCTTTATATATGGGGGAAGGGGGCACCTCTAGACACACAAGTTGATCATTGATCTCTCCCAGCCGTGTGCGGTGCCCCCCTCCACCATAATCCACCTCGGTTATACTGTAGCGGTGCTTAGGCGAAGCCCTGCAATGATAGCTTCATCAACATCGTCACCACGCCGTCGTGCTGACGAAACTCTTCCCTGAGCTCTACTGGATCGTGAGTTCGCGGGACGTCACTCAGCTGAATGTGTGCTAAACGCGGAGGTGCCGTACGTTCGGTACTGGGGATCGGTCGATCATGAAGACGTATGACTACATCAACCGTGTTGTCATAACGCTTCCTCTTAACAGTCTACGAGGGTACGTGGACAACACTATCCCCTCTCATTGCTATGCATCACCATGATCTTGCGTGTGCGTAGGATTTTTTTTGAAATTACTATGTTCCCCAACACTAGTGGCGTGAGCAATCAGAGTACTAATAAAATCATTACTATTAGTATTGGAAAAGTCACACAATTTGGTATTCTCTTGATACATCATGACAAAGCAAGCAATCTAACACACGAACAAACAAAATCAAACGAAAATACGAACGGAAAGAGGGCGAAAAAAAAGGCAAATCTTTTTGTATTTTTCTGAAAATCATTTTAGAAGTGGGGGAGAGGAAAACGAGAGGCAAATGGCAAATACTGTAATGCAAGAGATGAGAGTTTATGATGGGTACTTGGTAGGCTTGACGTAGATCTCCCCGGCAACGGCGCCAGATATTCTTCCTGCTACTTCTTGAGCTTGCGTTGGTTTTTCCCTTGAAGAGGAAAGGGTGATGCAACACAGTAGAGATAAGTATTTCCCTCAGATAAGAACCAAGGAATCAATCCAACAGGAGAAACGCGCAAGTCCCCAATAGATGCACCTGCACAAACAGTCAAACACTTGCACCCAATGCGATAAAGGGGTTGTCAATCCCTTCACGGTCACTTGCAAATGTGAGATCTGATTGAGATAGATAAAACTAAATAAAAGATAAAATATTTTAGGGGTTTTTTGGTTTATAGATCTGAAAATAAAAGATTGCAAAATAGTTGATCGGAAACAAATATGATGGAAAATAGACCGGGGGCCATAGGTTTCACTAGAGGCTTCTCTCTTGAAGGAAAATAATACGGTGGGTGAACAAACTATTGTCGAGCAATTGATAGAAAAGTGCAAAGTTATGACGATATCCAAGGCAATTATTATGCATATAGGCATCACATCCATGTCAAGTAGACCGACTCCTGCCTGCATCTACTACTATTACTCCACACATCAACCGCTATCCAGTTGTTGGAAATATACCCTAGAGGCAATAATAAAAGTGTTATTATGATATTTCTTTGTTCATGATAATAGTATTTTATTCATGCTATAACTGTATTATCCGGAAATCGTAATACATGTGTGAATACATAGACCACAACATGTCCCTAGTGAGCCTCTAGTTGACTAGCTCGTTGTGATCAACAGATAGTCATGGTTTCCTGGCTATGGACATTGGATGTCGTTGATAACGGGATCACATCATTAGGAGAATGATGTGATGGACAAGACCCAATCCTAAGCCTAGCACAAAGATCGTGTAGTTCATATGCTAAAGCTTTTCTAATGTCAAGTATCTTTTCCTTAGACCATGAGATTGTGCAACTCCCGGATACCGTAGGAATGCTTTGGGTGTACCAAACGTCACAACGTAACTGGGTGGCTATAAAGGTGCATTACAGGTATCTCCGAAAGTGTCTGTTGGGTTGGCACGAATCGAGACTGGGATTTGTCACTCCGTGTAAACGGAGAGGTATCTCTGGGCCCACTCGGTAGGACATCATCATAATGTGCACAATGTGACCAAGGGGTTGATCACGGGATGATGTGTTACGGAACGAGTAAAGAGACTTGCCGGTAACGAGATTGAACAAGGTATCGGCATACCGACGATCGAATCTCGGGCAAGTATAATACCGCTAGACAAAGGGAATTGTATACGGGATCGATTGAGTCCTTGACATCGTGGTTCATCCGATGAGATCATCGTGGAACATGTGGGAGCCAACATGGGTATCCAGATCCCGCTGTTGGTTATTGACCGGAGAACATCTCGGTCATGTCTACATGTCTCCCGAACCCGTAGGGTCTACACACTTAAGGTACGATGACGCTAGGGTTATCAAGGAAGTTTGTATGTGGTTACCGAATGTTGTTCGGAGTCCCGGATGAGATCCCGGACGTCACGAGGAGTTCTGGAATGGTCCGGAGGTAAAGATTTATATATGGAAAGTTGTTGTTCGGGTTCCGGGAAAAGTTCGGGTTTTTTCGGTATTGTACCGGGAAGCTTCCAGAAGGTTCCGGAGGATTCCGGAGGGGTCCGGAGGTCCGGAAATTGTTCCACCACGTCCAATATAGCAACATGGGCTGTAAGGAGGCGCCCTAGCCTTAATGGGCCAGGGGAACCAGCCCCCCAAGGCCCATGCGCATGGGAGGGGGGAAACCCTAAGGGGGAGGGCCTCCACTTGACTTGGGAGGCACTCCTCCCCCCCTTGGCCGCATCCCTTCCTTGGAGGAAGGGGCAAGGCTGCGCCTCCCCCCTCTCCCTTGCCCCTATATATAGTGGAGGGGAGGGAGGGCAGCCGCACCTAAAGCCCTGGCGCCTCCCTCCCTCCCGTGACACCTCCTCCTCTCTCGTAGGTGCTTGGCGAAGCCCTGCAGGATTGCCACGCTCCTCCATCACCACCACGCCGTTGTGCTGCTGCTAGATGGAGTCTTCCTCAACCTCTCCCTCTCTCCTTGCTGGATCAAGGCGTGGGAGACGTCACCGGGCTGTACGTGTGTTGAACGCGGAGGTGCCGTCCGTTCGGCACTAGGATCTCCGGTGATTTGGATCACGACGAGTACGACTCCTTCAACCCCGTTCTCTTGAACGCTTCCGCTTAGCGATCTACAAGGGTATGTAGATGCACTCTCCTTCCCCTCGTTGCTGGTTTCTCCATAGATAGATCTTGGTGACACATAGGAAAATTTTGAATTTCTGCTACCTTCCCCAACAGTGGTATCAGAGCCAGGTTTATTGCGTAGATTCTTTGCACAAGTAGAACACAAAGTAGTTGTGGGCGTTGATGTTGTTCAATATGCTTACCGTTACTAGTCCAATCTTGTTTCGACGGTATTGTGGGATGAAGCGGCCCGGACCGACCTTACACGTACTCTTACGTGAGACAGGTTCCACCGAATGACATGCACTTGGTGCATAAGGTGGCTAGCGGGTGCCAGTCTCTCCCACTTTAGTCGGAACAGATTCGATGAAAAGGGTCCTTATGAAGGGTAAATAGCAATTGGCATATCACGTTGTGGTTTTGCGTAGGTAAGAAACGTTCTTGCTAGAAACCCATAGCAGCCACGTAAAACATGCAAACAACAATTAGAGGACGTCTAACTTGTTTTTGCAGGGTATGCTTTGTGATGTGATATGGCCAAGAAGAATGTGATGAATGATATGTGATGTATGAGATTGATCATGTTCTTGTAATAGGATTCACGACTTGCATGTCGATGAGTATGACAACCGGCAGGAGCCATAGGAGTTGTCTTAAATTTATTGTATGACCTGCGTGTCATTGAACAACGCCATGTAATTACTTTACTTTATTGCTAACCGGTAGCCATAGTAGTAGAAGTAATAGTTGGCGAGACAACTTCATGAAGACACGATGATGGAGATCATGATGATGGAGATCATGGTGTCATGCCGGTGACGATGATGATCATGGAGCCCCGAAGATGGAGATCAAAAGGAGCAAAATGATATTGACCATATCATGTCACTATTTGATTGCATGTGATGTTTATCATGTTTATGCATCTTGTTTACTTAGAACGACGGTAGTAAATAAGATGATCCCTTACAACAATTTCAAGAAGTGTTCTCCCCTAACTGTGCACCGTTGCTACAGTTTGTCGTTTCGAAGCACCACGTGATGATCGGGTGTGATAGATCCTTACGTTCACATACAATGGGTGTAAGACAGATTTACACATGCAATACACTTAGGGTTAACTTGACGAGCCTAGCATGTACAGACATGGCCTCGGAACACGGAGACCGAAAGGTCGAGCATGAGTGATATAGTAGATACGATCAACATGAAGATGTTCACCGATGATGACTAGTCCGTCTCACGTGATGATCGGACACGGCCTAGTTGACTCGGATCATGTAATCACTTAGATGACCAGAGGGATGTCTATCTGAGTGGGAGTTCATAAGATGAACTTAATTATCTTGAACATAGTCAAAAAGACCTTTTGCAAATTATGTCGTAAGCTCGCGCTTTAGTTCCACTGTTTAGATATGTTCCTAGAGAAAATATAGTTGAAAGTTGGCAGTAGCGATTATGCGGACAAAAGAAAGCTTATGTCCTTAATGCACCGCTTAGTGTGCTGAACCCCAATCGTCGTCTATGGATGTTGCGAACATCGGACATACACGTCTTGATAACTACGTGATAGTTCAGTTAAACGGTTTAGAGTTGAGGCACGAAAGACGTTTTCGAAATGTCGCGGAACATATGAGATGTTTCAAGGGCTGAAATTGGGATTTCAGGCTCGTGCCCACGTCAAGAGGTATGAGACCTCCGACGATTTTCTTAGCCTGCAAACTAAGGGAGAAAAGCTCAATCGTTGAGCTTGTGCTCAGATTGTCTGAGTGCAACAATCACTTGAATCGAGTGGGAGTTGATCTTCCAGATGAGATAGTGATGTTTCCCCAAAGTCATTGCCACCAAGCTGCTAGAGCTTCGTGATGAACTATAACATATCAGGGATAGATATGATGATCCTTGAAATATTCGCGATGTTTGACACCGCGAAAGTAGAAATCAAGAAGGAGCATCAATTGTTGATGGTTGGTGAAACCACTAGTTTCAAGAAGGGCAAGGGAACAAAGGGATACTTCATGAAACGGCAATTCAGCTGCTGCTCTAGTGAAGAAACCCAAGGTTGAACCCAAACCTGAGACTAAGTGCTTCTGTAATAAAGGGAACAGCCACTTGAGCAGAATTACCCTAGATACTTGGTAGATGAGAAGGCTGGCAAGGTCGATAGAAGTATATTGGATATACATTGTGTTGATGTGTACTTTACTAGTACTCCTAGTAGCACCAGGGTATTAGATACCGGTTCGGTTGCTAAGTGTTAGTAACTCAAAATAAAAGCTACGGAATAAACGGAGACTAGCTAAAGGTGAGCTGACGATATGTGTTGGAAGTGTTTCCAATGTTGATATGATCAAGCATCGCACGCTCCCTCTACCATCGAGATTGGTGTTAAAACCTGAATAATTGTTATTTGGTGTTTGCGTTGAGCATAGACATGATTGGATTATGACTATCGCAATACGATTATTCATTTAAAGAGAATAATGGTTACTCTATTTATTTGAATAATACCTTCAATGGTCTTGCACCTAAAATGAATGGTTCATTGAAATCTCGATCGTAGTGATACACATGTTCATGCCAAAGATAGTAATGATAGTACCACCTACTTGTGGCACTGCCACGTAAGTCATATCGGTATAAAATGCATGAAGAAGCTCCATGTTGATGGATCTTTGGACTCACTCATTTTTAAAAAGTTTGAGACATGCGAACCATGTCTATTGGTGTATATGCATGAAGAAACTCCATGCAAATGGACCGTTTGAACTCACTTGATTTTGAATCACTTGAGACATGCAAATCATACCACATGGGCAAGATGACTGAAAGCCTCGTTTTAGTAAGATGGAACAAGATAGCAACTCATTGGAAGTAACACATTTTGATGTGTGCAGTCCAATGAGTGCTGAGGCATGCAGTGAATATCGTTATGTTCTTACTTCACAGATGATTCGAGTAGATGTTGAGAATATTTTCTTGATGAAACACAAGTCTGAATTATTGAATGGTTCAAGTAATTTCAGAGTGAAGTAGAAGATCATTGTGACAAGAGGATAAAATGTCTATGATATGATCATAGAGATGAATATCTAAGTTACGAGTTTTGGCACGCAATTAAGACATTGTGGAAATTGTTTTACAATTAATACCGCCTGGAACACCATAGTGTGATGGTGTGTCCGAACATCATAGTTGCACCCTATTGGATATGGTGGGTACCATGATGTCTCTTATCGAATTACCACTATCGTTCATGGGTTAGGCATTAGAGACACCCGCACTCACTTTAATAGGGTACCACGTAATTCCGTTGAGATGACACCGGTTTAGAGAAACCTATGCTGTCATTTCTTAAAGGTTTGGGGCTGCGACGCTTATGTGAAAAAGTTTCAGGTTGATAAGCTCGAACCCAAAGCGGATAAAATGCATCTTCATAGGACACCCAAAACAGTTGGGTATACCTCCTAATTCAGATCCGAAAGCAATATGGATTGTTTCTTGAATTGGGTCCTTTCTCGAGGAAAGGTTTCTCTCGAAAAGTTGAGTGGGAGGATGGTGGAGACTTGATGTGGTTATTGAACCGTCACTTCAACCAGTGTGTATCAGGGCACAGGAAGTTGTTCATGTGGCACCTACACCAATTGAAGTAGAAGCTTATGATAGTGATCATGAAGTTTCGGATCAAGTCACTGCCGTACCTCGTAGGGTGACAAGGATACGTACTACTTCAGAGTGTACAGTAATCCTGTCTTGAAGGTCATGTTGCTAGACAACAATGAACCTACGAGCTATGGAGAAGCGATGGTGGGCCCAAATTCCGACAAATGGTTAAGAAACCATGAAATCCGAGATAGGATCCATGTATCAGAACAAAGCATGGACTTTGGTGGACTTGCCCAATGATCGGCAAGGCATTAAGATAAATGGATCTTTAAGAAGAAGACGGACGTGAACGGTAATGTCACCGTCTATGAAGCTCGACTTGTGGCGAAGAGTTTTTCACAAGTTCAAGGAGTTGACTACGATGAGATTTTCTCATCCGTAGCGATGCTTAAGTCCGTCGGATTCATGTTAGCATTAGCTGCATTTATGAAATCTGGCAGATGGATGTCAAAATGAGTTTCCTTACCAGTTTTCGTAAGGAAAGGTTGTATGTAATACAATCAGAAAGGTTTTGTCGATCCTAAGGATGCTAAAAGGTATGCTAGCTCTAGCGATCCATCCATGGACTGGAGTAAGCATCTCGGAGTTGGAATGTGCACTTTGATAAAATGATCAAAGATTTTGGGTTTATACAAAGTTTATGAGAAACTTGTATTTCCAAAAGAAGTGAGTGGGAGCACTATAGAATTTCTGATGAGTATATGTTGTTGACATGTTGATGATCAGAAATGATTTTCTAGAAAGCATATAGGGTTATTTGAAAGGTGTTTTTCAATAGAAAACCTGGATTAAGATACTTGAACATTGAGCATCAAGATCTATAAGGATAGATCAAAATGCTTAATAATACTTTCAAATGAGCACATACCTTGACATGATCTTGAAGGTGTTCAAGATGGATCAGTCAAAGAAGGAGTTCTTACCTGAGATGTAAGGTATGAAGTTAAGACTTAAAGCTCGACCTCAGCAGAAAAGAGAGAAAGGACGAAGGTCGTCCCCTATGCTTTAGACGTAGGCTCTACAGTATGCTATGCAGTACTGCACCTGATGTGTGCCTTGCCACATGTCTGGCAAGAGAGTACAAAGGTGATCAAGGAGTGGATCATCAGATAGTGGTCAAAGTTATCCTTAGAGGAATAAGGATATGTTTCTCGATTATGGAGGTGATAAAGAGTTCGGCGTAAAGGGTTACGTTGATGCAAGCTTTAACACCTATCCGAATGACTCTGAGTAGCAAACCGGATACGTATAGTGGAGCAACCATTTGGAATAGCTCCAAGTGGAGCGTGGAAGCAGCATTTACAATATGACCTAGAAATTTGCGAAGTACATACGGATCTGAATGTTACAGATCCGTTGACTAAAACCTCTCTCACAAGCAGAACAAGATCAAACCCCAGAACTCATTGAGTCTTAATCACATGATGATGTGAACTAGTTTAATGACACTAGTAAACTCTTTGGATGTTGGTCACATGGTGATGTGACCTGTCAGTGTTAATCACATGGTGATGTGAACTAGATTATTGACTCTAGTGCAAGTGGGAGACTGTTGGAAATATGCCCTAGAGGCAATAATAAAAGTGTTATTATTATATTTCTTTGTTCATGATAATAGTCTTTTATTCATGCTATAACTGTATTATCCGGAAATCGTAATACACGTGTGAATACATAGACCACAACATGTCCCTAGTGAGCCTCTAGTTGACTAGCTCGTTGTGATCAACAGATAGTCATGGTTTCCTGGCTATGGACATTGGATGTCGTTGATAACGGGATCACATCATTAGGAGAATGATGTGATGGACAAGACCCAATCCTAAGCCTAGCACAAAGATCGTGTAGTTCATATGCTAAAGCTTTTCTAATGTCAAGTATCTTTTCCTTAGACCATGAGATTGTGCAACTCCCGGATACCGTAGGAATGCTTTGGGTGTACCAAACGTCACAACGTAACTGGGTGGCTATAAAGGTGCATTACAGGTATCTCCGAAAGTGTCTGTTGGGTTGGCACGAATCGAGACTGGGATTTGTCACTCCGTGTAAACGGAGAGGTATCTCTGGGCCCACTCGATAGGACATCATCATAATGTGCACAATGTGACCAAGGGGTTGATCACGGGATGATGTGTTACGGAACGAGTAAAGAGACTTGCCGGTAACGAGATTGAACAAGGTATCGGCATACCGACGATCGAATCTCGGGCAAGTATAATACCGCTAGACAAAGGGAATTGTATACGGGATCGATTGAGTCCTTGACATCGTGGTTCATCCGATGAGATCATCATGGAACATGTGGGAGCCAACATGGGTATCCAGATCCCGCTATTGGTTATTGACCGGAGAACGTCTCGGTCATGTCTACATGTCTCCCGAACCCGTAGGGTCTACACACTTAAGGTTCGATGACGCTAGGGTTATAAAGGAAGTTTGTATGTGGTTACCAAATGTTGTTCGGAGTCCCGGATGAGATCCCGGACGTCACGAGGAGTTCCGGAATGGTCCAGAGGTAAAGATTTATATATGGAAATTTGTTGTTCGGGTTCCGGGAAAAGTTCGGGTTTTTTCGGTATTGTACCGGGAAGCTTCCAGAAGGTTCCGGAGGATTCCGGAGGGGTCCGGAGGTCCGGAAATTGTTCCACCACGTCCAATATAGCAACATGGGCTGTAAGGAGGCGCCCTAGCCTTAATGGGCCAGGGGAACCAGCCCCCCAAGGCCCATGCGCATGGGAGGGGGGAAACCCTAAGGGGGAGGGCCTCCACTTGACTTGGGAGGCACTCCTCCCCCCCTTGGCCGCACCCCTTCCTTGGAGGAAGGGGCAAGGCTGCGCCTCCTCCCTCTCCCTTGCCCCTATATATAGTGGAGGGGAGGGAGGGCAGCCGCACCTAAAGCCCTAGCGCCTCCCTCCCTCCCGTGACACCTCCTCCTCTCCCATAGGTGCTTGGCGAAGCCCTGCAGGATTGCCACGCTCCTCCATCACCACCACGCCGTTGTGTTGCTGCTAGATGGAGTCTTCCTCAACCTCTCCCTCTCTCCTTGCTGGATCAAGGCGTGGGAGACGTCACCGGGCTGTACGTGTGTTGAACGCGGAGGTGCCATCCGTTCGACACTAGGATCTCCGGTGATTTGGATCACGACGAGTACGACTCCTTCAACCCCGTTCTCTTGAAAGCTTCCGCTTAGCGATCTACAAGGGTATGTAGATGCACTCTCCTTCCCCTCGTTGCTGGTTTCTCCATAGATAGATCTTGGTGACACATAGGAAAATTTTGAATTTCTGCTACGTTCCCCAACACCAGCATGCATCTAGAGTATTAAGTTCATAAATAACGGAGTAACGCCTTAAGTAAGATGACATGATGTAGAGGAATAAACTCAAGCAATATGATGAAAACCCCATCTTTTTATCCTCAATGGCAACAATTCAATATGTGTCTCGCTACCACTACTTTGTCACTAGGTGAAATCACGCAAGATTGAACCCAAAGCTAAGCACCTCTCCCATTGAAAGAAATACCAATCTAGTTGACCAAACCAAACCGATAATTCAAAGAGAAATACAAAGATATCAAATCATGCATATAAGAATTCAAAGAAGATTCAAATAATATTCATAGATAAGCTGATCATAAATCCACAATTCATCGGATCTCGACAAACACACCGCAAAAGAAGATTGCATCAGATAGATCTCCAAGAACATCGAGGAGAACATGGTATTGAGAATCAAAGAGAGAGAAGAAGACATCTAGAAACTAGCTATGGACCCGTAGGTCTGTGGTAAACTACTCACGCTTCACCAGAAGGGCAATAGGGTTGACGTAGATGCCCTCCGTGATCGAACCCCCCTCCAGCAGGATGCCGGAAAAGGCCCCAATGTGGGACCTCACGGTAACAAAAGGTTGCGGCGGCGGAAAAGTATTTTTGTGCCTCTCTTTGAGGGTTTTGGAATATATGTGAATATATAGGATGAAGAGGTAGGTCAGGAGATCCCCGAGGGGTCCACAAGGTAGGGGGCACCCCCCAGGGCGCACCCTCCACCCTTGCCGCCGCCTCGTGGCTCTTCTGGCTTGGACTCCAAGTCCTCTGTGTGTCTTCTGGTCCAAGAAAAATCATCGTAAAGTTTTATTCCATTTGGATTCCATTTGATATTCCTTTTCTGCGAAACTCAAAAACAGGGGAAAACTAGCACTGGGCTCTAGGTTAATAAGTTAGTCCCAAAAATAATATATGACATACTAATGCATATAAAACATCCAAAACAGATAATATAATAGCATGGAACAATCAAAAATTATAGATACGTTGGAGACGTATCAGTACTATGCACTGTCAAGAGTGGCGACACAGGCTGAGGTAGTCGACTCTTCTTCAACATGTCCGCAGGTTTGCCATGGATTGTTTGTTGCTATGAAGTTGGAGTTGTGTCGGCAGAGGATGGGTGGCGATGATGACAGGCAACAATTGGTCTACTCGGTGGTCTTTCGTGGATCATTGTTGGAATCAGATTGTGTTGTCGCCGACATGTGCAGTTGATTAGTTGGCATGGATCTTCATGTGCCTTGTCATGAGCTTTGTGTTGTGGGTTTGGTAGGCAGTTGTTTCGCAGAATACTTGGAATCACTTGCTCGGGGATAAGCGACTACAATTACGCATATGTGCAACCTCGATGAGGTTTTCTTGGTGATCATGTGTGTGATATATCTTAGGTATGACTTATGGGCGGGTCGGGATGGGTTTTCACACTGTTATCCGTTAATTTATTGGCAGTTCTTCTCTTTTAATTAACAGATAAGGTAAATATTTTGCCTCCGTTAAAAAAACAGTTTCACCCATCCTTAGTGATGTGTTTTGTACTGGTGTATGGATGCCATCATGCCAATGTTTCAAGAGCATCATTTTTTTTGATATAATGGATGATCTCCCCTATAATTTGCACTTATTTGTGCCCAAAGCCAGGCACGCAGTATGACCGTTAGAACATTACCATGTCCAATCAGTATATTCCTTTTCTTGTCACGGTCTTCATATATTAGCCTGCCTATATATAATCACTACTTTTATCATGTAATTGAAAGAATATTTTTCCTCTTTTGTGCTTTAAGGGGATACATGAAGATCAAAAAGAGCACTTAAAGCCTCAAAAGGCTAAAGACCTTGGACCAGACCCTGCACATATTCTCTCTATATATATGCAAACTCTGGCACGTGTTAGTGTAGTACATTTAACTCTTTATTCGCATGCATGATTATACTATCACATACATTGAAAGTAGTTTTAAGCATGTTCTCTTGTCATGTCTTGTGCACATATATGGATTATAGATATATATGTAATGTAGCCACGAGACTGATTGACTAAATCTGACTAATATTCCCACATATCTGCAAAGGTGGTAGTTAGTGTGCATGCTTTGCCTTTTGCATGGATGGTACTTAAATTATCCAGAGTTCTTTTCCTGGCCAACAACAAAATGAAGTTCCCAAAATAAAAGTTTTTCTAGACATATAACAACAAATACCGACATAAATAAGTTTTTCGACCAACAGTTCTTATTTGGAATGATGTTAAAAGGTTTTTTTCTCCTATTTTTCATTAGTGGACAAAAGTTTGTTCTCTGAGTTTTGCCTTTCCTAATGCCTGAAGTAACGTGGCCCACTCCAACTAACTGTCGACTGAACGCCCAATGGGCCTTTAATTTGGCATATGACGTCTCCTGTCCGCCGGCTGATCACGTGCAAAGGCTATATCTCGCTTATAGCGAGACAGTAGAAACTGCCTATACAGTAACGGGCTGGCCCATTAGCATGCACATAAAAGAAATGGTAGAAGAAAAATGGTGCTCGATTCAATCAAATTTAAGTTTAGCATATGTCAACTGTAAGTTTGACATTTTCTAAATACATGGTCAACACTTTCTCTATACACATTTAAAACTTTTCAAATGCAAGTTTAACATTTTTTAATACATGGTCAACATTTTTCTATACACTTTTAACACCTCCCAAATTCTTGGTTAACATTTTTCTAATACTTCTTTAACGTTTAAAAAAAAATCTTGATTAACATTTTTTCAATACATAATTAATTTTTGCAGGCACATTATATTTTTTTGTATACATTTTTCGTATACGTGGTCAACATTTTTGTATACACATTTTAACATTTTTCAAATGCATGATTAACATTTTTTTCAAACACTATGTAAAGTATATTTTTGTAATATATATGTTTATAATTGAAATTGTAAAAAAAAGTAAAGAAAGAATTAAAAAATTAAAAAACATGAAAGAAAAAGAAAAGGTGAGGCTGTGGCTTGCCGCGCCCTGGGCTGGCCCATTTGCTCGCGCCACTGCTGTGCGCTTCAGCAAGTCACAAGCTTCTCTCGCGTGATGCGAGATATAGCCACGCTCATGATCACGCCTGCGCATCAGCCGGCACCACACACAATTTGGGACGCAACGCTGCTAGGCTCGCATAGACGTGGCTGCAAGTCAGACGCGGCGCTGCATGGTGGTTGCCACGACCACTCCAATGCTGGTCAGGATGCGCCGCTGCAAGGTCGTTGCCACCGGTAGAAAACTTTATGTTGAATTTTGTAAGTTTTTAAAATTAAATATTGTTGCAACATAATCCCCATATCTACGCGCTTCAAATATCGCAAATATTATTTTACATACATAAAAAATGTTACGACTATGTTCCCCACGCCCCAGAAAATATGCAAATATGAATTTAGGTTTCTCCGTTCTACTGCATATGATCAAAATCATCCCATCGATCTATGCACAATAGTGGCTTGGTGCCACTGCTGCAAGCCGAGGCCTGATGCTGCAAGGCAGGCAACCGCCGTTACAAGCGATACATGTGATGATGCACTCCGGAAGCACACTAATGTTGCAAGCGGACACTGCATTTTTTTTATGTTGCAAAGTTATACCACTGTGTTGTAAGTCTGAACGGCCACCACTATAGTTAGAACGCGTGACGATGCAACCCAAAAGCACGCGGATGTTGCAAGGGGCTGCTACAATTTTCATTTTTGATGTTGCAAAGTGATGTGCAAATTGGACAACCTAAACTAAAAGACAAATGTACGACGCTGCAATCAACACAACTAATGTTGCAAGTCGAACACCCGATGATGTAACATGGACGTGAGGTGCTACAATCGAGACAAACAATATTGCAAGTCTGCCTCCCGCCGGCGATACTACAGGTCATACACGAGGCTGCAACGGGGAGAGTGACACTAGTAAATGAACCCTTGATTAGCAGCATTCCAGTTGGCCCAATAGCAGCATCCGAGCCGACCATTGCTACTACCACAAGATCGCTTCCTCGTGCGGGTCACTGGATCCAGGATTGCTGCACGAGGATAGCCTCGATGGTGTCCCACGCTTCCTTGGTCATCTTCTTGGCGCCAAGGTAGTCACCATCTCCGGTGGGATGGAGCGCATGATTGCCTTCATCGCCAGCCAGTCCTTATCGTACTCGACATCGCAGGTGTTCACGACTTTCCACACATGTCGTGCCTCCATGATGACCTTCATCAGGAGAGACCAACTAGGATAATTAGTCCGTGTGGGGAGAGGGAAGGAGGTTGGACATACCCACATCTCTCACGGAGCGTGGCGTACCCAGCTCACCTCCCGACCTGCCTCGCAGCGCGAGCACATCTGCCATGCGCACCTCCTCAGTCGATCTCTGCTCGACGGTCTTGGATTCGTCGCCGGCGACGCCTTCCTTCGGCATGGCAACATGTGGCTCTCATACCAATTGTTAGCCCAACCCAATCTTTTTGCCTGCCGCCGGAACGAGCTCGCAGAAGAACCTCGGTGTCCGAGTAATGGAGGAGGAGGAGCGATGTGTGTATAAGATATTTTCCTGGGAGCGAGGTTGTCCCCCTTTCCGCTAGTCTCCACTGAGAGTGTTCGATTGCTATTTATACAGAGTACAGGGGAACAGAAAACTACCTATCTACCAAATCTGGTTACGATGATTGATCTCGACTAATTCGATTGAATCAGCACTTACCAGTTCTGGTTGAGGTTGCAGTTGATTTATAAGGAAACAAAAGTCTTTGGAAGAGCCTTCGATTGGGGAAGGCCTATGGGGGAAAAGAATTATATGAGACCAGGTCTTACGGGTTAGCATGTGAGACCCACTCTGATGGATGACACGTGGCATTTACAAATCACAAAGCATCTACCCCACCCCTTACTTGAAATCAGGGGGGAGATTAGATGCTTTATGATTTGTGAATGTCACGTGTCATCCATCAGGGTGGGTCTCATCTGCTAGCCCATGAGACCTGGTCTCATATAATTATTATTTTTTCCGCCTATGGGGGGTCAAACCACATACGAATTTGAAATTTTATTTAAAATAGTAGAAAGATATTGGTTGGGGTTCTGATTAGGAAAGAAGAAATCAGAATCGGGAAGGAAGCAAGATGGATTGAGGGAAGGAGATACGGAATTGAGAGGGAGCGATTGTGGGAAGGAGATCAAGAACATATCCAAACAACGATTGGAAGAAAGAAAACAGTGGTTCAGTGTGAAAGAAATCGGTGGGTGAGGGGATCGTACGAGAGGGGAGGGCCAAAACTAAACGAAACGATGTACCAACTCCCTCTTTAGGAGTAAAGATAGTAACCTTATCTTAAACAACACACAACATAGCATACTCGTTGATATTGAGATGTGAGGAGAACATACAACAAGTACATATCTGAACGTTACAGTACAACTGCCGCTACAAACATACATGAAGGACCCAAGAGAATACCAAATGAACATAAACGTCAACGATGAACTTTTATGCATGGCGGGGTCATCAAACGTCATCATGGGTCATTCTGAATAAGCTGCCAGAGAAGAACAAGAAACACATTATCACACATAAGATTGAGAGCCGTAGTACCAACCCGTCTCTGAGAGATAGGACCAAAGTCATCACGGAAAGAACAATGATGGCCCCACACACACCATAATTCTCTATCCCTATATATGTGGCTACCACCAGCGTTCGACGATGAAGACAACCATATCTGCATCACAATTGTGGGCAGAAAATAAGTATACTACATTCCAAAAATCAGATTCTTCAACACCTGTTGATTTTGGTTTCGTTTCAAACAAACTCAACCACATTTGTATGTTTTCGAAAACATGTGTTTATGTGGGAATACATGTTTAATAACATTTGCTTCTACGAAGTGAGCATAGCTAAGATGGTTAGGTTTCTTGTTGTGGAACCAGCTCACCAGTGTTCAAGTCTTAGACTTGGCTGTTGGCACTGGTGCTCGCATTTTCTTGAATTTATTTTATGCTTTCCAGCAATGTTTGTTGAGTGAAAAAAAGACGTTTTCGTCAACTACAAGGCGCCTACGGTGACTTCGTAAATCTGAAGGTGTTGTGTCGGTTTAGTATCTTGAAGATGCTCATGGGAGTAGGTGCTCATAGGAATAGGTGCTCGTAAGGATAGGACATGCGTGCGTGCATTCAAAGAATAAGTGTATGTGCATGTATGTGAGGATCTGTGATATTACTGTATTTAAAAAAAATGGCATTTGCTTCTATATGCGAGAATAGTACAAAAGCAGGTGGTAAATAATATCAAATGTCCCATACTGAATGTTCATCAATTCTACTTCCTCACATATTTTAATATTTCTTGGGAAACATACAAAAGAAAAAACAAAAATCAAGCACGAGTATATGGCCACCTAGTTCAGATCCCCAATTCTTATTCGCGGCGACTATATCTCGCTTTAAGCGAGGCTGAATGCATTTCTCGTGTTGAAGCTACAGTAACGGACACTTAAAAGAAATAAGAAGAAAAAGAAAAGAGAGCACCACTGCCCTAGACTCCCGTGACTAAATAGTAGGTCGGGCCTTCTTAAGTTGAAACGAGCCGCGTTTCTGCTGTTTCATTTCCATTTTTGCTAGGTTTGTTTTTGTTTTGTTTTTTCACTGTTTTCATTTGTTTTACCTTTTCTTTCATTTTTCTATTTTTCTTTGATTTTCTTTATTACTTTACTGATTTTCACTGGGCTTTTCCTTTTTTTTCTTTTTTCTTCGGTTTTGTTTCTTTATTTCTTGTTTTCACCAGCTTTCTGTTTTCCTTTTCTGTCTTCTTAATTTTTTGTTTTCTTTTCTTATTTCTTATCCATTTATTGAATTTTTTTCGTTTTCCTTTTGAGTGTTCTTTGTTTAATTTGGTTTTAGTCTACATTTTTTATATGTTAGCAGCATTTTTTTAATACATGTCTGACATTTTTCCAATACAAAATTCATATTTTTTATGACATGGTCAACTTTTTAAATACATGTTTTAACCATTTTTAAAAATTTTGATTAACATTCTTTAAATACAATATTAACATTTCTTTGCTACATGGTCGACATTTTTCCTATACAATTTTTTTTTCATATGTTTGATTAACATTTTTCAAGTACAAGATTAACATTTTCTAATACATGGTCAACATTTTATCTATGTACATTTAACATATTTTTTCAAATACTTGATTAACATTTTCTAAATTCAATATTAACTCTTTTTGGAATACATTGTCAACATTTTTTCTATAAACATTTAACATTTTTCAAATGCTTGGTCAATATTTTACAAATACTTGTTCAACATTTTTTAGAATGTTTGATTAACATTTTAAATGCTTGGTCAATATTTTATAATATTTGAAAGTGTAAACAACATTAAAAATTGGAACCAATAATGAAATAAAAACATGAAAAAAAACAGAAAAGGAAACGACTCAGTGTGCTGCCGCAAACTGGGCCATCCCATATGCTCGCGCGCTTCGGCGTGTCGGAAGCCTCGACTCGCTGAACACGGGGAGCTCCTATTGGACGCTGTTTGCGTCAAATTGTCGTCCCCACACACAGGTAGGCAGCCTGACTGGGCCGGCCCATAGAGTTGTACCGCTGGAAGGAAAATAAAGCGAAAAAGAGAGGAAGACGCGATGGAAGGAATCGAACTGGGACCAACAGCTTGCAAATGCGTACTCCCGCTGACTAGCATTGCTTGTAACAGAACAGCGTGCATCTAAAATAACCTAGCACAACCGTCCAACCAGACTTGTCTACTGTATCGAACCGGAATTAGTTACTCTACTGGTGAACAGCTTTAAATAAAAGTGTACATTTTTTTATTAAAGTATATATTTTGAAAAAGTGCGAACATTTTCTAAATATATCAAAAAAACAAAGACAGGAACATTTTTTCGCATATGCGAACAAAAACATTGAAGCTGCAGAAAATATTTCCGAAAAACGTGAACTATTTTTTGAAGTTGTGAAGAAATTATGAAATTCCGAACAAAATTTTAAACCGCGATTTTTCTGAATTTTTTTTATAAATATTTGAAAATGGAACATTTGATCAAATTACGAAAACATGAAACAACAAACATTTTTTCAATTTTTGTCTAAATATTTGAAAATATGGAACATTTTTTGAATTTGTGAACAAAATGTTGAAATTAGAACTTCATGAAATATCTAACAAATAATTTGAAACCACAAACATTTTTTGAATTTGTGAACAAAAATTTGAAAATTAAACTTCTTGAAATATCTACCCAAAAAGTTGAGACCACGGACATTTTTTGAAATTCCTGAACACTTTTTGAAACGCGAACGTTTTCTCAATTTTGGACAAAATTTTGCAACCGCGAACATTTTTCAAATTCCAGAAGTATTTTTGAAGAAACTTTTCTAAATTTGTGAACAAATTTTCAAATAGATGAACATTTTCTGAATTTCTTGTACATTTTTTGAATTTATGAACATACTTTATAAAGTGGACCATATTTAAAAATCTTAAAAAATTGAATTTAAAAAAACACAAATATCGGCATGAAAAATTAAAAAAGGCCAAAATAAAAGGAAAAAATAAATGAAAAGAAAAAAGGAAACAGCAAAAGGAAAGGAAAATAAAAAGGAAACAAGAAAGATGAAAAATACATTGAATCACTAAAAAATTAAAAAAATCAAAAAACAAAAATAAAGTGGAAAACCGGTTCAGGTAACCTTCTAGAAGGTTCCCAAAACCGGAAACGCTGGAACCCGTTATGGGTCGGCTCAAGTCATCGATCCAATCACTAGGTCTGTGCGAAAGGTCGACACTTTGATGGAGCGTGCGTCTAAAAGGAAATTCCCTGAACGAGAGACATTGGTGCTCCCCGGGGTCTTGGGCTCGGCCTGGTTACTTTTTATTTTCTTTATTTTGACCTTCGAAAAATAGTTGTGCGAGTGGAATTAGAAATATCAACCTCTCGGTGTACTTCCGCATGCTGTAGCCACTAGGGAAGCTCACATTCTGTGCCTAGTTTCATTATTTTCCTTCTTATTGTTTTCTTTATCTTGTTTTTCTTTTTTGCAATTATTTTGGTTTTTCTTCAATTCGAGAATTTATTAAAATGTGTGACCCTTTTTAAATTCATGAACCTTTTTTGAAAATCTGTGAACTTTTTCAAATTTATGAACTGTTTACTAAATCGAAGAACCTTTTTGAAAATTTGTGAACCTTTTGAAATCCGTGAACTTTTAGAAAAAATTGAAGATTTTTTTTCTAATTCGTTAAAGTCTCTCCATTCTTCAAATCTGTGAACTTTAAAAAAGTCCCTGAACATTTTTTGAAAATCAAAGAACATTTTTTAAAATTGTTGAATTTTTTTAGTCCATGAACTTTTTCAAATTGACGAACATTTTTGAAAAAATTATGATATTTGGTTTTCAAAATCGACTAACTTTCTGAAAATTCATGAACATTTTCTTCAAAATTGATGATCTTTTTGAAATGCGTGATTGTTTTAGATTCGATGAACTTTTTATCAAATCCACAAACATCTTTTAAAGTTCATGAACTCTTTCGTTTCTGCGTTCTTTTTCAAATTCCTGTGAACCTTTTTTTAAGTTCATGGTTCTTTTCAATATTTGTAGAACTCTTTAAAGTTTCTAGTTTTTTTTAGAAATGATTATACCGTGTATATAATATATATTAACTGAAGGAAGGGTCAAATAACATTATTTCCTTATTACTGTCTATCTAATGAGCTCGACCATCAAAGCTCCTGTGGGTATTCTACAACCATCAAAGCTCTCGTGCATAACTCGAATCCCGCTTCTCCGAGGAATAACTTCTGTAAAAGAATATCTTTGCGTTTGTTGTGTTTGAGAGCAGGTTGTTGGGCCGGCCCAGCAGTGCGACGCGTGAGCTAGGTGCAACAACTGGCATGCTTTGTTGGAACGCACAACTTCACGATGTGTCTGGGCGCTAGAAGATGAAGACCTAGTGAATGTTATCTCTTAAAGCTATAGAATTAGAGGCAAAGCGAAGGATTCACATACATATCTTGTTCGGGTCCTAGTTAGTAGTTACCTTATGGGCCATATGGCATGCATGGCGGAAGGCGATACACGAGCAAATTTTCTTAAGTACGGCGATCACCCATGGTTTCATTGATCGGTACATACATGAGATTAGCTCCTGTAAACATGCGGCGGCTCCACAAATCACCACAACACAGCCCTCCGTCTGTTGGATCCCTCCTCTAATGGAGTTTGCAAAGTTACAGGTTGATGGGCCGGTTTCAAAAGCTTCTAATATTGGTGCGATTGGTGTAATATGTAGAAATAGCAAGGGTTCACACATGGGGGCGTTCGCCAAGGCATAAGTAACCTAGCTACTCTCAAAACTCTAGCTCGCAGGGAAGTTTTAGCCTTGGCAAACGATTTGATGGAAACACAAATTGTTGTCGGCTTGGACTGCAAAGAAATCATTGCAAACATCAAGGAAGGAAACGGAGGAAACCATGGACACATCATACGAGAAACTAGGATCATGTCTTCAGAGTTTCAAAAGTTGCCCTTTCCTGTTCGAAGGAAGGGCCTCAAATATTGAGATATGTAGCCTCGCTAGACATGCACTTAGCCTCTCTATTGGTTGTCATCTTTGGCTCTTGCAGACCTCTGATATAAGTTGTACTCCACTACTCAGAACATTATTGATCAATAAATAAAGTGTGTGGTTAGCCCAAAAAACTGGCGCTGAAGGCGCTGTGGATAGGAGCTCTCGTTCAGATTTGGCATCACCTTGCAATCGAAGAATCCAATGAGCCCTTGGGCTCTTGCTAATTTATTTGGGAAGGTAGCCCAATTGTGGACAGAATGTCCATTGGGCATCCCTCTTCAGGCCCATGCCGACTGCGTCACTCTTAGCGGGCACGTCATTATATAGGACGAAGCCATGCAATACTTGCTCAACATTCTCAAATACTTGTTCAATATATTTCAAATATTTTTTGTAGAGTGTTTTTTGTAATATATATATATTTAAAATATTTTTAAGTATACACAAAAGTACAAAAAAAGGAAAATAGAAAACATAAAAAAAGGAAAAGGAGGTTGTGGACTCTCGCGCGCGTGTGCCTGCCCAACTTGCTCGCCCCTTCAGCGACTCGGAAGCCAGACTCGCTAAGGGCAAGATATAGGGCCGCTCGCGCAGCAAGCCATGGACAGCTATGAAGCAGAAAAAATTAGTGAACAACTAATCGCTATTACTGCCGGACACGATCGTT
>NC_041390.1:3533738-3590065 GCF_002162155.2 Triticum dicoccoides | reverse complement strand
CTGTGTGATCTCGATGGTGGTGTTGTGTGTACCCGGTCACAAGTTTCAAGGTGAAAACCTCGGTTTGACCCGGGTTGTTTATACCTAGCAATGATGACTATATTTTTTGAGTCGTTACCATGTTGAAGGCAATACTCAGATATGCCTAGGCTAATTTTTTAGAGTCAAAATTCACATTCTCACTTTCACAGTTGGATCCGGTGACCGTGGCGCATGACGGTCGCTTCCGTCCTGAAAGTGATGGTGTTCAAGAACTTTTTTTACAATGAAAACAATAGGAAAGGCTCCTACTGCATATGTATTAAAATGTTACACAATATACAAGTTACATTTTGTACAGAGGAGGAGGGATGGGGTTGTGGGGTAGGGGGAGGTGCTCTGTACTAGAGTAGATTAGCTATGTACTGGTGTCTAAGAAGACAGTAACAAGTTGTACTTTGGTGGGTGGACCCTGTGTCTTAGATTAGAAGAGTCGGTCTCAAATCTTTGTTTACAGGATGCTATAGTGGGATGGGAATGTATCTGGTGCACCCGCAGTTGTGGTGTTATCAGTGCACCGGATGCCATAGAATATTTTAAAAAATCTGAAACAATTCTAGCATGTTAACACAACATCAATGTATGATGTCACAAAATTTCATATGAAAATATGGTATATTTTGTGAGATACAAAAATGACAAATTTGACATCAGTGTGGTAATGGGCCAATTCTAAAGCCCAAGTTATGTTATGTTCTATTCAGTGTTGAATTTGTCATTTTTGTTTTTCGAGTTATGTTTCGAATTTTGACTTAAAATTTTATGACAACCTATATTGATGTTGTGTGAGTCTGCTATTTTTTCAGTATTTATTGAACATTTTGATAGCACAAATGTGAGTTCGGTGTACCGGTAGCACCACAAGCTCCGGTGCACCGGATATTTTCCCATAGTGGGAGTCATTTGTCTGAAATAGTTATTGTTGTGTTCCTTCCACAGGCTCCACGCAGACACCAAAAATTTATCCATCATCATCTTGCGGGAGTGATGAATCTTCTGCTGTTTGATTAGTTTCAGTCTATTATCATGAGAGGTCCATTGGATACCGAGGATGCTCGAAGATTCCTGGCTAAATTTGCAATGGAAGAATAGGTGTTCCACCGTTTCCTCAGTGTGCTCGCCACACAACAGGCAATCAAGGTTGTTGCCAATATTGTAGTGTCTCCGTTCGAGCATGTTTCTGGCATTAACACGGTCAGCTAGCAGAAACCAGCCAAAGACTTTGATCTTGGGCATGCTTTTGGCTTTCCATAACCATCTGAAGGCGTCATGAGCAACCACCTCTCTGAAGTAGAATTTGTAATATGCGGTGGTTTTAAAATTCTCATCTCCCCAAATACACGTCCAAATATCATGTAATTCTGATGGATTAATGTCGATCACGTCACTTTGTATTTCTCTTACTTCTTCATGTGCTTGTAGTGAGAGGGGGAGGTGGAAGGCTGCATGCAGGTCAGCAGTGGCAAGGAAATCCTTGACCGAAGCATCTTGAATTATAGTGTATGAGAAGGACCTTGGGTAAGCTTCATCGTAAATTGTCTGCTTCCAATTGTCTTTCCAAAAGAGGGCTGACGAACCATTGCCTATTTGAATTTTGGTCACCCCTCCGTAGATAGGCATGAGGTGAGTCAGATCCTTCCACCAAAAGGATCCACACGGGTCAGTCGCATGTGGAACTGAACCAATATAATAAGAATCACAGATCAAGGTCACCCATGGAATATCCTGTATGTTGTAGAATTTATCTAGGAATTTGAGCAGCAGGGCCTCATTTTGCATTCCTAAAGTTGATGGTCCCCAAACCTCCACTCTTCTTGGGTCTACACACCATATTCCATGCCGCGAGTGACTTGCATTTGATCCCATATTCAGTCTTTTTCTCCAAAAGCATTGTCTTCTAATCTTGTCAAGTTGGGCGATTATCTTTGGAGGTAATTTAATTCTGCCAATGGAGAACATTGCTAGTGATGTGATCAAGGAGTTCATCGGGGACAATTTGCCTACGTACGACATCAATGACATAGCAGCCGTGATGTTTCGTTCTTCTTTACAAACTAGGGGCGTCATGTCCTGAACTGGCGGTCTCGTAGTGCCCAATGGGAGACCCAAATATGTGAATGGCATAGTGGCAACCGTGCAACCAAATAGGGCGGCGAGACTATTGCACTTGTCAGGTGGGGTGTTGATCAGTACTAGTGTTGATTTGTGGAAGTTAATTTTGACCACAATGGACATGGCATAATCTGCTAAAATCTCTTTGATCTTATTGGTTTGATCTAGACAGGCCGGCATGATGATGATAGCGTTATCTGCGTATTGAATGACAGGGTAATCTCCATTGTCAGATGATCGTATTGGGTAGTCTAGTAGGTTCATTTGCAGCGCTTCATTGATTGCCGTTTGGAGAAGATCTGCGGCGAGTATAAAGATCAGAGGGGACATCTAGTCGCCTTGTCTGACGCCACACTTGCAGCAAAATATTTTGCCCGGGGTTCCATTTAATAGGACTGAGGATTTTCTCGAGGAGAAAATACATAAAATCCACTTGTCATTGAAGCCCATATTTTTCATAATTTGAAGCATGGCATAATGTTCAATGGTGTCAAACGCTTTGGAAAGTCTAGTTTAAGCAGAACTATCTCCTTCTGTGACACCTGACATTGGTGTATGTACTCACATACCCACGCAAGGCAGTCGTGGATCGATCTCCCGCGGAGAAAACTGTACTGGTTACGATGAACAATTTTCAGGATAATCTTCTGGAGGTGGTTGGCCAAGAGTTTGGTAATCCGTTTAAGACAACAATTGAGTAGGGTGATTGGGCGAAAGTCATTGTCCGTTTCTTGCACCTTGTTCTTGGGTATATTAATGTTCAAGAACTTCATCGCCCATGTGGTGTCATGAGATGGTAGGTGCAGATATGGTTATTGCGACACTTCGTCAATCATGCATCTGATTGCTTTTAGCTTTTCTCTTCCTTTTTCCCTCGCCTATGGTAGGTTCGTCTTATATGACTTTGCTACTTGTAAGCGTGTTTTTGTGGGGGTTGATGTTCGTTGTGCACATACTAACTATGCAGCCGGGTGTGTGTTCGTAGTGTTTGTATCCTCCTAATGATTCATTTTGTTAATAAAATCCACACTGTCAAAAAATAAGTAAGAAAATATTTACCGAGATATTTGTTGGAGTACCGTGCTTTAGAGCGCTCTACAAGATTATCAGTGATATGAAATAATACAAATATATAGACACTATGATTCTTACAATTTAATGTGTGGAGCCATGTAATATTTTTCTCGCAAAAGAAATGTAATATTATTTGTTTATTATGATCTAATATGGAATGATTAATTTTACTTTTCACCGAGAGATAAAATGTAATTAGTTATATAACTACGGGTGATATAATACATAACAAAAAGTTGTATCATAAAAGTTAAAAACTATTGTGATGTTATTTTGGTAAATAGTATATAAAAATTGTGATTAACATAATATGATGAAATGATGAAATGATAGTATAAACAAAGGTGGTTAGTTACCAATTTAGCTTGTTATAGTACTAATATTCACGTAACAAAACTTAGAATTTTTAAATTAGTAGATGCAATGTCAACTCGGGCAGCAGATGCAACCACAATTCATGAAAAATAAGGACCAATGTCAGCTCTCATCTAGGAGTCAGTTAAATGAGATGCTAGGGCAACAAATACAATTGGGCAATAATAAAAATGTCGCAAGATATGACTCTTTATGAAACTCCTGCAACATACAACTCTTATAATATAACAATCTAGACCCACATGAATCTATGTAGGAGTTCTTATAAATAGTCTTCCCACCTCTTTCCTGGATCTTCGTTGTTGTTTTCGCAACATCGACAAAAAAAGACATGGGGCCCCTTAATGTCTTGATGTAATTTGAGGGCATCCTGACAGTTCTTCCATCCGCAGTGGAGGTGGGTGATGAAAGCCACACCCCTACAACTGAAGTGACACCCCTAGTGCTCGAGGCCAACAAAGACGTTGAGGCCAAAGTTAACTCCCTGGTTCGCCTAGGGGGGAGCAGCAGCGTTCTTGGACCTTCTTCTTAATGGTATGAAAACTCACATTAAAGAGAGACTATAGAGTTAAAGAGAGTCGAAGTAAAAAGATTCATAGGACTAAACCCGATTGTCCTAGAGTGCATATGATTGAATACAATGATGATAATTCGGACGATGATGTTGATGTCTATACTATTGAATTTGTTTGGTCCTTAAAGGACAAACCTTATATATGCAATGCTCTTAAGAAGATTCAAGATAGTCGTGATGAGGAGATGAAATTTACTTTTGATATATCCAAGTGTGATAAAATATTTGATGCTCTATTGCAAGATAAGATGATTAGAATATCACACACCTTACCGTCGTTTGAGGAGCTGAAATGACGTGCTTATTGCAAGTATCATAATTCATTTTCTCATGCAACATATCAAAAGTTGGCTTGATTCGCCTGCGCTTAGCTTCATTTTTTTCAACTTGCCAGTTCTAGCTCTAATTGGCGATCACATTTGAAGCATTTAAGATCACCTATGAAGCAAGAGTTTCAGCAGCACGCGATGCCATGTGGGTCATGGGCACCAGCATGGGTGGCAACACTCCCCTATGCGTCATATTACATAGGAAACTTCAATGATGTATGAAAAATATTATAAAAAATATACAATGTGTGTGAAAAAATCTAATCAAGAATTTCAAAAATGTTAAATCTGTTTAGAAAAATTGTTTCTCATGTAATTAGAAAATGTATTAAAAAAATATACAATGTGAATAAAAAAAGTTAACAATGTATACAAAAAAACTATATTTATTGAAAAAATGTTCCCAATGCATACAAAACAGATAGATAGTAAACTGAATGAAAATAGGCATCAAAAACTATATTTTGTTCTGAAAAATAAGTTTTTATTTAAAAATCATAAACATGTATGTAAAAATGCTCTTGATATAAACAAAAATGTACATTATGTCTAAAAATGTTTATTCCCATTAAGAAATGCGCACATAATAGTTAGAAAATGTTGACCACTTATTCAAAAAAGAGTCCGAAACATTTATTTAAGGAAAAAAATAGAAATACATTATGTACTTCGAACACTGGGACAACCGAGAAAGAAACAAAGAAATATGAAGAAAATCAAATAAAAATAGGTAATAAATAAAAAAACTAGTCAGAACCTACAAAGAAACAAAAAGAAAGGCGAAAGAAAATAAAGAAACCAAGAAAAAACAAGGAAACCCAACAAATAAAGGAAAAGGAAAAGGAAAAGGAAACAAAAGAAAATGGCTCTTTTCCGTTTTTTCTTGGTTTTTTGGTTCGCTTTTCTTTTGTTTTTTCCCCTGTTTTCATTGGTTTTCTCTTTTCTTTCTTTTCATTGGTTTTCTTTATTACTTTCTCGGTTTTGATTAGGCTTTTCCTTTTCTTTTTTTCTTTGGTTCTGTTTCTTTGTTTGTTGTTTTTCGTCCCTTTTTTTCTAATTTGTCTTCTTTGTTTGGTTTTTGTTTTTGTGTGGTTTTCTTATGTCTTCTCCTTATTTTGCTTTTCTTTTTGTTTTATTTTGAGTTTTCTTTGTTTCTTTTGGTGTCATTCTACAATTTTCGTATATGTTAGCAACGTTTTTCTAATACATGTCTGACATTTTTCCAATACAAATTTAACATTTTTTAATACATAGTCAACATTTTTTCAATACACATTTTCAACATTTTTCAAGTGCTTGATTAACATTTTCAAATACAAGATTAATATTTTTTTGACACATGGTCAACATTTTTCCTACGCACATTTTTAAACTTTTTGATATATTTGATTAACATGTTTCAAATACAAGATTAAGATCTTTGAAATACATGATTAACATTTTATAATACATGATCACCAATTTTTCTATGCACATTTAACACTTTTTCAAATACTTTATTACCATTTTCAAAATGCAATATTAACACTTTTGGAACACATTATCAACATTTATCTATACACATTCAACATTTACCAAATACAAGATTATCATTTTTCAATACTTGTTCCACAATTTTTCAATTGCTAGATAAACATTTTTTATATACATGATCAACGAAATTCAGCATTTATTCAATACATGGTCAACATTTTTCTATACACATTTAATATTTTCAAATGCTTGATCAACATTTTACAAATACTTGTTCAGCAGTTTTTTCAAATGCTTGATTAACCTTTTTATATACATGATTGAGAAATTTCATCATTTTTGTAATACATGGTCAACATTTATAGAAGATTTTTCAAATGCTTGATTAACACTTTATATAAATAATCAAGAATTTTATCATTTTTCTAATACATGGTCAACATATTTTGTGTACTCGTTTAACATTTTTTAAATGCTTTTTATAACATTTTTGAAATACTTGTTCAACATTTTTAAAATTCTTTTATTAATATTTACATGATCAACAATTTTATCATTTTTTAATACGTGGTCAACATTATTTGTATACACATTTAACATTTTTCAAATGCATGGTTAACATTTTTAAAAGTATTATGTAAAGCATATTTTCTAATATATGTGTTTATATTATTTGAAAGTGTTAAAAAATAAAAAAAGGAATCAAATAATGAAGTAAAAAGTGCAAAAAATAAAACA
This sequence comes from Triticum dicoccoides, assembly GCF_002162155.2. Taxonomy (NCBI): domain Eukaryota; kingdom Viridiplantae; phylum Streptophyta; class Magnoliopsida; order Poales; family Poaceae; genus Triticum; species Triticum dicoccoides. The sequence goes on along the minus strand of NC_041390.1, from coordinate 3,583,351 downwards.
AAAAAGGAAATGCGGCAGTGTACTACTGCAAACTGGGCTGGCCCATATGCTCACGCGGGCGCTCTCATGGCCCGTTACATTTCTTGGCTCGGTCTGTTTACTATTTCTTGTCTTTCTGTTAACATTCAAAATTGTCTCAAAAAAAGTTAACATTCAAAAAATAGTTGTGTGAGTGGAATTCGAAATATCAACCTCTCGGTGTACTTCCGCACGCTGTAACCACTGGCGAAGCTCACACTCTGTGCCTAGTTTCATTATTTAGTTTTCTATGTCTTGTGGTTTTTTGTTTGTCCCCTGTTTTGGTTTTTCTTTGATTAATGAATTTTTTAAATGTGTAAATCTTTTTAAATTCATGAATCTTTTTTGAAAATCCACGAACTTTTTCAAATTTATGAACTTTTTTAAATCAAATAACGTTTTCAAACTTACTGAACCTTTTCAAATCCATGGAATGTTTGAAAAAAAATGAAGAACTCTTGCCTAATTCGTGATAGTCTATCCATATTTCAAATTTGTGAACTTTTAAAAAGTCTGTAAACATTTGTTTCAAACTGGATTGACATTTTTAAAAATAGTTGAATTTTTTTAGGTCAATGAACTTTTTTAAAATTGGCGAACATTTTTGAAAAACCGATGATTGTTTTTCAAAATTGACGAACTTTTTGAAAATATGTGAACTGTTTTTGCTAAAGCGATGAACTTTTTGAAATTCGTGAATGTTTTATGAAAATTGATGAACTTTTTATCAAATCTGCGAACATATTTTCAAATTCATTGACTTTTTCATGTCTGCGTACTTTTTCGAATTCATGTGAACCTTTTTAAAAGTTCGTGGCTCTGTTCCATATTTGTAAGAACTCTTTTAAAATTTATATTTTTTTGGAAATGATTTATACTGTGCATATAATATATCTTATCTAAAGGAAGGGTCAAATAACATTGCATGATTATTGAGCTCGACCTAGTGGGTATCAGCTACAACCATCAACGCTGCCGTGCATAGTTTGAGGAATAACTTCTATAAAAAAAAATCTTTGCATTTGTTTTTCTTAAGAGCAGGTTGTTAGGCCAGCCCAGCAGCGCGGTGCGTGAGCCAGGTGCAACAAGTGGCATGCTTTGTTGGAATGTGCAACTTCACGATGTGTCTGGGCGCTAGAAGATGAAGACCTAGTGAATCTGTGAATATTATCTCTAAAGTGGGAGAATTAGAGGGAAGGCAATGGATTTTTACTGTAATGGAGATGCTCCCACATACACATTTTGTTTGGGTCCTAGTTACCTTATGGACCATATGACATGCGCGAAGGAAGGCGATACACGAGCAAATTTTCTGAAGTCCAACGAGTACTGATGGTTGCGTTGACAGATACATACATGAGATTAGCTCCCGTGAACCTGCGGCGGCTCCACAAATCACCACCACACAGCCCTCCGCTAGCTGGATCCCTCCTCCAATGGGGTTTGCAAAGTTAATGGTTGATGGGTCGGTTTGAAAAGCTTCCAATATTGGCACGAATGGTGTCATGTTAGGCTCCCGCTACAATAGTTCTCACACAGGATCAAGGATACAAGAATTCCGGCCGAATTGGGGTTCGGTGGAGGAAGAAAGGGGGATCGGGGAAAGAGAGCCGCCGCCTAGCCAGTTACATCAACGCCACCTCACGCAGGAGGGGATCCGGTGGTATTTAACCCTAGCGAGTGGTGTCCCAGACTTGGGCCGTCAGCTGGCTGCTGGGCTTGACTTGTCGACGGGGCCGTTCCGGCCCAGCGGGTGCAGCAGTGGTTGGGGCCCCAGCGTCGGTGGTGATTGGGCCAGGGGGAATGGAGGCCGTAACACCCCCTCCTCCTGGAGACACAGCTTGCCCCCAAGCTGGTGCCTGGGGAAAATGCTGTCGAAGCTCCTCTGAATCCTCCCAGGTCACGAACTCTGGTGGTTGATCGGTCTAGCGCACCAACAGCTGAGGCACCTCCGAGCGGCCGCGTTGCAGAGTCCGGCGCTCCAAGATCTCCTCTAGGACTGGGCTTGCCGCTGCTGTTGCCGGGAGCTGGTCTTGAACTTGTTCCGTTGGCGGGAGAGCTTGACGCAGCTGAGAAACATGGAAGACCGAGTGTATTGAGCTGGAGTCTGGGAGTTGTAGCTTGTACGCGACCGCGCCAATGCATTGAAGAACCTTGTACGGCCCGAAGTAACAGAAGGCCAACTTCTGATTGGCACGAGTGGCCACCGAACGTTGCACATATGGTTGCAGCTTGAGGAAGACCCAGTCATCGACGACGAACACCCGATTAGATCGACGCTTGTCGGCGGAGTCCTTCATGGCTTGGCGAGCGCGGAGAAGATGCTGACGGATCAGAGCCTCCATTTGCGCGTGGTCTTGAAGCCAGTCCAACAAGTCCGGGGAGGCACACGCGACGGGGTCGATGATGCTGAAGTAGCGAGGCGCACGCCCGTAGAGAACCTCAAATGGAGTGGATCCCAGAGCAGAGTGCGGTGAAGTGTTATACCAAAATTCAGCAAGAGGCAACCAGGCATACCATTTGGTAGGGCACGCGTGAACGAAGCAGCGAAGGAAGGTCTCGAGGCACTGGTTGACTCGCTCCATTTGTCCGTCTGTTTGCGGGTGGCGCGCCGTGCTCATCCGCAGCTTGGTATGAGTGAGACAGAACATCTCCTTCCACATGGTTCTCGTGAAAACTGGATCCCAGTCAGAGACAATGGACTCGGGCAGCCCATGGAGCTTGTAGATGTGAGCCACAAATGCCTGCGCCACCTGGAAGGCTGTGAATGGGTGGGATAAAGCGATGAAGTGGGCATAGCGGGAGAACTTGTCCACAACCACTAAGATGGAGTTGCAGCCAGAGGAGCGGGGAAGACCCTCCACGAAATCCATTGTGATCATTTGCCAGGCTTGGTTGGCTACCGGCCGTGGCTCCTGGAGGCCGGGGTAACGGACCCGTTTCGGTTTGGCTTGCTTGCATATCTGGCATGCCTCCACGAAAAGCTTGACATGGTGTTTCAGTCCAGGCCAGGTGAACAAGCGCCGAACTCGTCGGTAGGTTGCATTAAATCCAGAGTGGCCCCCAATTGCTCCTGTGTGTAGTGCATCCAGTACTTGTTTCTGCAAGTCCACATTGTCACCTAGCCAAATGCACCCATGTTGTCGAATAATGCCTCCTGTAATGTATACCCATCAAGGTTGCCTTGCTGTGTGGCCAAGCGAGCCAGCAGGCGTTGAGCCGCAGGATCGCCCTCGTACCCTTGTTGGACTGCCTCAAGCCAGGTTGGTACTGCAGTGGTAATAGCTGCCAAGTCGCCCTGGGGGGCCCTGGTACGTGCGAGAGGGCATCTGCGGCGCGGTTGTCAACTCCTTTTTTGTACACAATGCGATAGCGCAGTCCCAACAATTTTGCCATTATTTTTTGTTGCCACGGAGTGGCCAGGCGTTGATCTTCAAGGTGGATGAGGCTTTGCTGATCGGTATGCACAATGAACTCATCGTTCTGGAGGTAGGTTCGCCAGTGATCAACTACCATCAGGATTGCCAAGCCTTCTTTCTCATATGTGCTCAGAAGCCGGTTGCGTGGCCCCAACGCACGACTTAACTACCCGATCGGGTGCCCATCCTGGGAGAGTACTGCTCCAATGCCTTGATCTGATGCGTCTGTCTCCATCTCGAAGGTTTTTGTGAAGTTGGCTAGCGCCAGCACCGGCGTAGTAACCAGCGCCTGCTGAAGGGCACAGAAAGCACAGTCTTTGAGGTCTGTCCAGCGAAACACGACGCCTTTCTTGAGCAAATCTGTGAGTGGTCGGCTGGTGACTGCGAATCCTCGAACAAACTTGCGGTAATACCCTGCCAGGCCTAAGAACCCACACACTTCTTTGGTATTGCTGGGCACAGGTCATTGCTGAACGGCCAGAATGTTCTTGTGATCGGTGCGAACACCATCCCCACTGATTTCATGGCCCAGGTAGACCAATTTTGGCTGCGCGAAGGAGCACTTGCTAAGCTTGACCTTCAGGCTGTGTTTCTTCAAGAGTTGGAAGACTTGCTGGAGCAGGCTGAGATGCGAATCCTCGTCTTCGCTATGTATCAAGATGTCATCGATGAAAACCAGTACGCCCTTGCGAAGCAGTGGTGATAGGACAATGTTCATGACTCCTTGAAAGGTCGATGGACTCCTCGTAACACCATATGGCATCACCTTGAATTCGAAATGGCCGTGATGCGTCTTGAAAGCCGTTTTGTGCTCATCCTCCGGCCTCATGCGGATCTGATGGTAGCCTACTCGTAGGTCCAAGCTTGTAAACAACTGGGAGCCTGCCAACTCGTCCAAGAGTTCCTCGATGACTGGTAAGGGGTAACGATTCTTGATGGTTACCGCATTGAGGTGCCGGTAATCGACGCAGAATCGCCAAGAGAGGTCTTTTTTCTGCACCAGCAAGACCGGAGATGCGAAAGGGCTCACGCTGGGCTGAATGATGCCCTATGCTAACATCTCGGCCACTTGCTTCTCTACCTCATCCTTCTGTGCTGGATTGTGTCTGTATGGGCACAGATTCACTGGACGTGCTTCGGGAACCAGCGGAATCGAATGGTCAAAGGCTCTTTGTGGCGGCAACCCTTTTGGCTCTTCAAACAACACACCATACTGCTCGATGAGATCCCCAATGGCTGCCGGTAATGGGGGTTGCTTCATATCTTGTACAGTAGCACATAGTTGGACCACCCTGGTGACTGCCTTTTGCTCGAGCAGGTGATGCAGTTCCACCCCTGAGATGAGATCACATCGAGTAACATCAGCACGGGCACCGCAGAGATGCACGGGAACTCCGTTGCATTGGAAATCCATTGTTTTCTCCAGCCAATGCACCCGCATCGGACTGTGGCAAGCCGGCCAATCAATCCCCAATATCACATCGTAACATCCCAGGGGCAAGACTTTCAGGTCAGTGTTGAATTTGACCCCTTGGGAACGCCATTCGCACTTGGGTATCTCCAGGTCACTTCGAAGAACACCTCCATTAGCGACGCGCACCGATAGTGGCCGGTGCGCGCTCTGGACCCCTTGCAGATGATGAGCCAAGGTCGAGCTGACAAAGCTATGGGAGGATCTAGAATCCACCAACATCAAAACCTCTTGGTCCTGCACCCAGCCGTGCAACTGCATTGTTGTGGGTGATTCGGCACCTTCGAGGGCTTCCTTGGACAGAACACAGCGCCACCACTCCACATAAACTAGCCCCACGATGAGCTGCTTGTGTGTTCCTTGGGTACTCACCACAGCACAAAGGGTATCGGTGCCTGAACCATGACACGGGCAAAGTGATCATTTCACGGCACGAACAACACTTCCCCTTCGCTCACAACATGCCCACACCCATCCCTGATCTCACCGAGCTTGACTACCAGCCACCCATAACACAACAAGTTCAAGTGCCATACACCACCACCACACGCAACTCTGTGATGGCCGCGCCCGTTCACACCGCTGCAGACCCCGCGGCCGAACCTGCTGTCCCCGCAGCAACTCCGCCCAGGCCTGACACGCCTGCCGTGGCGGCTCCTCGGACATCTGACACACCAGCTCGTCGGTGTTCCTCACCCATGCCGTCCGACCCGTCGCCTATCCCCCCACCACCCCATGACCCCCCTCACCGGCGTCCAGCCACCGCCCCCACCCACACCATGGTCACCCGAGCCCAAGCCGGCAAATTTTTCCCCAACCCCAAATACAACCAAGCCCTCACCACCTCCACAACCGATCTCACCATCTCACCTGTCCCCAAGACCGTGCGTGCGGCGTTGCGTAACCCCATTGGCTAGCTGCAATGCAGGTGGAGTACAGGGCCTTCATGGAGAACCGGACGTGGACTCTCGTCCCACGCCCGCCGGGCGCCAACATAGTCACTGGCAAGTGGCTCTTCCGCCACAAACTCAAGGCCGACGGCACGCTGGGTCATGCGTGGCTTCTCGCAACGGCCTGGTGTCGACTTTGACGAGACGTTCTCGCCCGTCGTCAAGGCGGCCACCATCCGCGTCGTGCTCACCATCGCCGCTGCTCGCAAGTGGCCAGTTCACCAGATGGACGTGAACAATGCGTTCCTCCATGGACGCCTCGCCGAGCGTGTCTACTGCCAACAGCCGGTCGGGTTTGTCGACGCAAGCCGCCCCGACCACGTGTGCCTCCTCGACAAGTCCCTCTACGGCTTGAAGCAGGCACCACGTTCCTGGTTTGCGAGCTTTGCTGCATTTGTTCGCGGGATCGGCTTCATCGACTCTCGCTCGGACCCGTCCCTCTTCATCCTCCACGGTGGCTCGGGCACAGCGTACCTCCTTCTCTACGTCGACGACATTGTGCTCACTGCGTCCACGCCCGCGCTCCTTCACCGACTCTAGCAACTCCTCTTCGCGGAATTCTCGATGAAGGACCTCGGCCCGCTTCACTACTTCCTCGGCATCGCCGTGACCAGGACGGCGGACGGCTTCTTCCTCTCCCAACGCAAGTATGCCGAGGAGCTGCTGGAACGAGCCAACATGACGAACTGCAAGCCGGCGTCCATGCCGGTCGACACCCACTCCAAGCTCTCCGCTATTGACGGTGCACCGGTCGCCGACGCCTCCGAGTACCGCAGCTTGGCGGGCGCGCTCCAGTACATGACCATGACACGGCCCGACATCGCCTATGCCGTACAACAGTGTTGTCTGGTCATGCACGATCCACGCACCCCGCATCTCGCGCTGGTCAAACGTATCTTGCGTTACCTCCGCGGCACCGCCGAGCACGGACTCCAGCTGCACCCGTCGCCGCCGCTCGCGCTCACCGCATACTCGGACGCGGACTGGGCGGGCTGCCCGGACACGAGGCGCTCTACCTCCGGCTACGTTGTCTACCTCGGTGACTCGTTGGTCTCTTGGTCCTCCAAGCGCCAAGGCACGGTCTCCCGCTCCAGTGCGGAAGCGGAGTATCGTGCCGTCGCCAACACCGTCGCGGAGTGCTGCTGGCTTCGCCAGCTTCTGGGTGAGCTGCGTGTCTCCCTGCCTAAGGCCACAGTCGTCTTCTGTGACAATATTTTGTCCGTCTACATGGCTGCCAACCCCGTTCACCATCGACGTACGAAGCATATCGAGCTCGACATCCATTTTGTCCGAGAGAAGGTCGCCCTCGGTCATCTCCGGGTCCTGCATGTGCCAACCAAACATCAGTTCGCGGATGTACTGACCAAGGGGCTCCCGACGCCGGCGTTCCAAGACTTCTGGTCCAGCTTATGCATCAGGCCACCCGATGCATCAGCTGCGGCGGGGTGTTAGCAGTTGCTAGTCTAGGCTGCATGGGGTTGCATGGCCATGCTCGTCATGCACGTCCTCCACCTCCTGCACGTCGCCTCTCACCTTCTCTCTCTCTTGCGCTGTGTGCGCCCTGTACATGTACGACCACTATATATTGAGCTCAATACAACGAGAGCACCTCAAGGTGCATTTTGCCTCGCATACAGTCAGCAACATTGACTCAGTGGTCACTCTCCTTGTATCTTATTCCCCATGGACCGACATTGCTTCTACATAGGATCAAGACAACAAACATGACCATCCCGCCCACTTCCACACGCCACCATCCCTGTTCACCGTCAGGATGCCGACCCAGCTCTCAAGCCCCTAGAGCCAGTGCGCCCACGGGTTGTTGCATTGTGCCTGTACCCACCGCCATTGTGCTATTGTAGAACAGATGGTGAGAGAGACGAGCGAATGGAGGAGGAACAATTGGGGTGTGATATGAGAAGAGGATCTCTGTGAGACGCCGCCGTCATTACCCTACATCTATGGCCACCGCCAGACGGAGAACAAGATAGAGTTTTCTAGTTAAAAATCTTACGTCGGGGCAAGATTATTTCGACGTATATTCATCTACAGAGATTCTAGTTAGACACCGTCTAATTTATACTCCCTCCGTTTCTAAATACTTGTCTTTCTAGGCATTTCAACAAATGACTACATACGGAGCAAATTGAGTGAATCTACACTCTAAAATATGTCTACATACATCCGTATGTAGTAGTCATTTGAAATGTCTAGAAAGACAAGTATTTAGGAACGGAGGGAGTACATCTCAAACCAAACCCCATAGCACAGCGCGCTACACAGCCCATGGCCAGAACACGTCCAAGGAAAAGCAAAGGATTGAAGGAATAAGGACACGCCATCGACTGTTGTCAACGAACCCAAATAGTGCTCACCACCACTCACCTCTTAAGGTGACGCCTTCAGGAAGGTCACAGTGTCAAGGACGCCGCCGCCACCCAACAAAGTTAACGTTTTCAGGGATGTGGGGAGTGGAAGAGCGGACCTTGACCGAGACCCTCGGGCGTCGGCGTCGTCGTGACGGGCCGAAGCCGGCAAGGGCTTTCCCCCAAACTGGATCCTCACCACCAACTTTGCTCGCGTGCCGGGGACCAACTAGCCTTGCTGGCGCAGCCAGGACTCGGCGAGAGAGAAGCACACAAGCAGGGAAGAAGGCCAATGGCCAGATCTGGCGCTGTCAGCCATACCATGCCCCAGTCCACCGGAGATCCGTCAACCGCCCAACCACATGGTCAACACCACACCAACATCCCTGCTCGCCGCAAATAGAAAAAAGTTGATCCACGTCATTTTGATGCCATTGATCTCACCAGCCTGTCGAAGGTTGAGATATTTTTTCCAAATAGTTACCTCAAAATTCAGATAAATTTATGGATTAATTTCTTGACCTTCTTTCCAAAGACTTCCATAGTTTTACATCAGCTGTTCTCATTTCTCAACATACATTATTTCTGTATCTCATCCCCACCCATATAATTTTTAATTCAAATTGGGTTGTATATGGACTGTCATCAAAATGGCATTGCTATTTAGTTACACCTCTTGATATTTTGACTTTTGACTAGGTAGTTTAAGTATTTTATGAGTTTTGTTTCCAACAGTTTTTGTCTGTCTTTTTTATTATTCTATGTATGCATTTGTAATGGATGATCTGGTTGATAGGGGCTTGCCAGGCCCAAACTGGCTAAAATTATTCGCATCCTCTAATCTGTCTACTCGATATACATTTTTCACTATAGTTCCTAAAAGCCAGGGTTTTGTGACAGGCATTGGATGAAGATGGATTTGCGGCACCAGATCAAATAATCCGCAATCATGACATCTATGTGAATAAGAAAACTCCCAAGATTATTCCCGATGATACTGCAAACAGTCCTGCCGTTAGATTAACAGACAGGTGACAATTGTTATTTTTTTGTGCTTCTTTTTAGCATGCTCCATCTATTTTTTGGCTCCGAAGTTTTGCTGTTCAAGAATGTTATATGTTCTCAGTCGCTTCAAACATTATTCACCCAGGGATTACAAGGACTCACCTGCTGTTTACCGAGGTGATGATGGCGAAACTACTGTAGTAGATCGTGTAATACTTTCATCAGATACAAATGACCAATTGACCATTAAATGTATGATCAGACACACTAGGCGGTCAGAGGTAGGCCCTATTCGCTGAATCCCTTCAATTTCATGTATGGAACGATGAATATAAATTTTGCTTTCCTGTTTTTGACCCAGGTCGGTGACAAATTTAGTAGCAGAGATGGACAGAAAGGTGTTTGTGGTACCATTATTCAGCAGGAAGACTTCCCCTTCTCTGAGAGAGGAATATGCCCTGACTTAATTATGAATCCCCATGGATTTCCAAGGTTATATATTTGGCTTGGTTATATTGTATACACGGTTCCTTTTTTTATTGATTTATTTTAAATCTATTAGCTCTTGTTTGTGACTCTAGAACTGCAACCATTGAGTTGGGTGTTTTCTGTTCATGTCTTATGTAACTAATACGAAAACTTGACTCTTCTTTTGTTGAGATTACACTTTTTTAATGTGGAAACAATTCAGAAGTCATGTTTGTGGGTTTAGCTGGAGACATCATGCGCATTTTGTCTTCTGATACAAAGCTACATGCATTTAAATGTGTATTCTAGAACATAAAGTTGGAAGATACTCATGCGACGGGATCTTGACTTGTGGAGTTATTATTTTGATACCTAGAAATAAATCAATTTGCATAGTTATTCCTTGTTCTAGGTATTGTGACACTTGTTTAGCTATATTGTTTTGCTGGTTAGTGTGGAAATATTCTCAAGCCGGACTGACTCTTTGTTTGTTCACTAGTCGTATGACAATAGGCAAAATGCTTGAACTTGTTGGGGGGAAGGCTGGCGTTTCGTGTGGTCGATTTCATTATGGCAGTGCACTTGGTGAACCAAGTGGTAATGCTGATAAAGTTGAAGACATGAGGTAATAGCATTGTTTTGGTTGCCATGATTATTCTTCTTGAATGGTTTTTTAATCATTCTTTAACATTGTTTCCACTGTGTACTAGCTATATTCTTGTCAAGCACGGCTTCAACTATCATGGAAAAGATTTATTGTACTCAGGTGTGTTTCTTATATCAAGTTCTGATGAACTATATATTTTTATGTTACTCCAATTCTGCGTCGACTAGATTTAACTGAACTAGAAACCATGATAGTTGATCATGCAAAATTGCTATTCGTGTGCACCACCTGCGGCCTGGCCCTGCCAGGGTTCCTAAGAGCTGATCTTTTCCCCCATTTTCAGGCATCTTAGGCCATCCTCTTGAGACTTATATCTTCATGGGGCCAATCTACTATCAGAAGCTGAAGCACATGGTAGGCATACTTTTCTTTGTTCCGTTCTATTTTGCTTCTTAGGAGACGCTATGGATATTGCAAAATGAGCCTGGATCTATTCCCCAGGGTGCGCACAGTGCCTTAGTTTAATAGTTTATAGTGTAGATTAGTAACAGCATTCTAGTGCATCATGGTCAGAACATTGCATGATATATTAATTATTTCTTAAAGGTGTTAGCAGGCCTGAACTATGCTTGGCAATTCCCTAATCTTATAGTTTGTGGGTCTATTCAAGCAAATGGGTCATACTACTGCCCTTTCAGCTTGCGGGAGATCTCATTTGTAACTTCTTGTATAGCTCTGTAAATACGCATGTATATGAATTCTGCAGGTTCTTGATAAGATGCATGCTCGAGCTAGTGGACCACGAATTACGCTAACCAGGCAGCCTACTGAAGGGCGAAGCCATAATGGAGGTTTTACATCTTCCTTTATATATGCCGTGGTTAAATGAGTATGAAGCTTACTGTTCCCTGTTGAGAATTTTGCTCCTCGTCTTAAAATATGTTTTTTTATTCATAGGCCTGCGTGTTGGTGAGATGGAGCGTGATTGTTTAATTGCGCATGGTGCCAGCATGCTCTGTTGTTTTTGTGTGAAATTCGATTGTCATTGTGCTTTTTGATGCTTGCTTCAGAAAAATAAAATCATGGATAGATAGAAGATGGAAACAGTGATCTTCCTTTCAAGTTAGTAATACTAAAAATCATTTGGCTCATCAATTTTTCATGTCTTGTGTTAAATCCACTCCATTGCAATCTGGCTATGTATGGATGGTTTGGTACAATTTGCCATGGATGAGTATAGTAGTTACGTACACATGTGCTCTGTAGTTTTAGTCCTTCTTGTGTTGCTGCACTTAGTCTAGAGATACAACAACATTAGTTAGGTCATGGATGGATGGATCAATACATACAGCTAGCACTGCTAGTAACAACAACAAAATAACCTTGTGATTGATTCTGTTGACGCTAGCATGCTCTATTAGTTTTGGAGCCCAACCATGGACTGTACGTACTAAGCTAGCTCAAGCACACACACATGCGGCTTGATTTATTTCTGTAGATACTAGCAGCAGCACGCGTGTCTCCTATACTAGCTTGCTTAATTTCTGTACTAGATCAACGACACTAGCACTTGTTTGTTAGATTCGGAGCAGCAGGCATCCTCCGTGGACGATGACGACAACCAGGTCATCCACCGCCACGACGACACCCCGCACATGGTCCAACTCGACTACAACATCCACCGCGTGACGGCGACGTGGTCGTGTGCGGCATCGACCAACCTCCTCTCCTGTGAATCCGTCTCCTACCTGTAGCTCCTGCTCTTGTGCTGCTATATTAGTACCTTGCACTGTTTCATGCGTATGGGTGATTTTGTTTGTGCTTGTGTCATGGAAAAGATCATTCCTATTTATTTGTGCTCTGTTTTCTTTATTATCACGAGTTGCAAAATTAGTAGTGGGAAGTAAACTTTTGTTAACTTGTTGGTTGAACCAATGGAACTACTGTTATATTTGATTTGTTGCTCAACTAGTGCTGCAATGATGGGATCGAATGATTGCATGACCCTAATGTTGGCCTATCATTTCAATTATCTTGGTCTTATAGATGTTATTGTTCCTGTCATATAGCACATGCTAGTTTCTTTATTGGTTGGCTGCTGGTTCTGTTTGTTCATATGCATAAGTGCTACTGTTTCTTTGTTATCTTATAAAGGATATAGTCCTTCATTTGTATATAGCCGTAACTCTCTTATTGATCAACATATACTGATTCATCTCTTTACTGCAATTACTCTGTGTACTTCATGATTTGCTCCTGTAGTGGTATAAAATTATAGTTTCTCTTTCAACCTGGTATCTGTGTTTGATATATACTAGTCTTTATCTAAATACCATGTATTGGTATTTCTTGTATGGTTTAGTACATCATCTACTGGTGGTTTAGTTGTATATTGTACAGGACATAGTCCTGACGGTTGCATGTAGTGATAATTCTTTCTTTGCATTAGCTATTTCATATGTTTCAGATAATTTAGATGCATGCTTATACTCCTATCTATACCAGGTGCATGTGTTGTGCTTGTGTACCTATATACAGAATAGTACCCATGTGTAAGTGGGTGTATGTGTTCTGCTTATAGCAGATGTTTAGTAAATGTGCTATCAATGGCCTATTTCTTCTTGCAGGTTATGGACTATATCTTTCCTTGCCAATTCCCTCTCTCTTAAATCTGATTTGAACAGATGCTGCACTGGTCTCTTCACTTTCTTTCTTTCTCTCCTACTCTCACTGATAAGAACAAGTGCTCCTTAATCTTGCCATGCCAATGATGGTGTCCTGAGGCTCTCATCGTTACTTAAAGATGTTGCACTACTTGATCCAATGATGCAATAGTCCTAGCACTACTAGGCTGCCTGAGGACAATCCCTACTTCAAACCCTACCTCTGGGCTAGTTGATTAGTAGTGGGTTTGTTGGATTTCATCTGAAAACTAACCCAAACTTAATTGAGGGATCCCCTAATCATGGAGTTAGTTCTAGTTTGAGTTGATCTTTGGGTTTGGCTTTGATCTATACTTTGCTGGCTCTACTTCTGTCTTTTGGGTTATTGGCTCCATTTATGCAGTGTTGGCTCTCTTCTACTGTTTCTTTGATCAACTTAATCTGATTGGGGTTTGACTAATGTTTCCAAACTCGTAAGTGCTAGCTCCTACAGCAAAGGCATTTTGCTAAGGGGAATGCTACATTTAAACCTTGATCAAGTTTTTCATGTTTGTTGTTTCTTGTTTTGCAGGTTGATGAACTGGAAGAAAGAAGCAGAAGATGAAGAACTAGATAGTTTAGTATAGGTTTAGTTTAGGACTTTTTCTAGATATGCCTGCTATCTAGCGGGAGAGGGGAGGGAGCGTTGGAGGAACCGGATGAAGACGAGTTTCATCATGATGATGCTCATCGTGATGACCGCAGCTCTCTTCTATGTGATGGTAGTTTAGATGATCGATATCGACTTGTAATGTGAAGACAAACTCGCTACTCGCGGTCTCGAGACTTGTAATATAATGTTCTATCTTTGTTCAGTCTTTTCAATTCGGAGACTAATATGATGAATTATATTCGGAGACTAATATGATGAATTGTATTCAGAGACTAATCTTCTATTGTATTCGATGAATCTGTTGTTGATGTGTGCTGTCTATATTTTGTCCAATTATACATTTTGTAACCTGTGCAAAAAACAGAAAATAAAAAAATAAAAAAAACCTAATATTCATACTAATGGCGCATCACATCACAATGCGCCATTAGTATGTCAAAGGATACTAATGGCGCATCATTAAACAGTGCGCCATTAGTATGCCAAAGCACCTGGGTATACATGGCCCCCTGGGAGGCATACTAATGGCGCACTGTTGTATATACTAATGGCGCATCTGAGGTGCGCCCTGTGGTGCGCCATTAGTAAAATATACTAATGGCGTGGCAGTAATGGCGCACCACTAATGCGCCATTAATGGCCAAATTAGGTGCACCATTAGTAGGCCTTTTCCTAGTAGTGCCTATTGGATGGCAATAGTAACAGTGCCAACTGCCTATTTTGACACAGAAGTTTCTAACTGGTTTTGTGTTTATTAATGCCTCACTATATGTTTCCATGTCCAGGTCCTTATTATACAAGAACAACTATCAAAGAATCGTATTATTATTGAGACCGACAGTAAAGGAAGGTCATAATCTTTGCTGAGTAACTTACTGTGTCCTTTGTTTACTATTTAGAATTTTGTATCAGCATCCAGCAGTTCCTTGTATTTCTAGGGTTTGAAAACTGTCAGTGAAGACATCTTTTGTCAATTACCTGTGTCTATGGCTATTCTCGACATAATGTAGTGCACTTGGTTGGGTAGTTTACTTTAAGTAAAACATTTTGATGGATAGACAGCTGTTATAAATAGATACTGCACATTCATATGATTTTTGCTGTGAAGATAAAAAGAGAGAACCAATGGTAAAGGGGGGAGGATACTAATAGTAATTTATAGTGTATATGTTCTTGAATTATGTGGCAGTAAAAGGTAGTGTGTCGATGGCTTATGCTGTTACATTGGTTTCATGCTGTCTCCATTTAAAAGGTATTGTCACCTAGTGCAACTGCCTTAATATGTGATATACCTTGTTTCTCCCGAATCACCATCTTTGAACTTGGTTCATTGTCTCGTTGAATGTTGAAGCAAAATAACTTGTCTAACCAACCAGCCATTTCTGAAGTTGCTTCTTTCTGTGTGATTATCAGCTTATCCGCATGATATTTAATTTTGTGTTCATGTGGGTTCTACACACTTTGTTCGCTGTATGAAATACACTACGGTTGAAATATTAAACACATTCTGCTTCGACTATTATAACAATGTGATTTTTGTTTTCTATCGATTAGGGTGACTGCATCTGTTGTGAGCAGCACACACCAAAAAAAAAGCAAGCATTGTTGTTATGGAGAAGGAGAAGATTTATCTACAGTTGAATCAATTTACTAAGCTGGTACGCATTTGGTATCTTGTTAGTGTGTTAACTATTCCTTCCATTTAAATATGAGACTTTTTTCATCTTAACCCCTTGTTTATTATAGGATCACAACAAAATAAAGGTTGTATTTAATGAGTCACTTCTGTGTTAATTATTTTTGAATATGTTGTACCGATAACTTGTTGGCTGGTGCCCTAGTGGTATGGCCCCTTGGGTTTTGCCATGGTTTCACTCTATTATAGTCATGGTGGAAGGGATTGCTAGGTTGTGGAAGGAGACAGCTAGATAGGCAGCTTTTATGAGGGATCAATAGCTCTTGACTAGTAGAGCTGAAATCTTCTAGGCTTGCTTACTTGCTCTAGTCCTTTCACTTCATAGATAGAATTGGGCCAAACAAATCATTTATGATCAAGCCAACCACAGTAGAATCACTACTGACAGAAATTTAGGAGCACAACAAGATAGTGCCAGTTGAAAAGTAACATTGGCATGCCACTGGCATGTGGCCCACCGTCCCATCTGTCAGTGGTCATATTAGTGTTACTTTCCAGTTTATATATCTTTCCGACGTACTGAGCTAATCTTCCTGAATTTAAGCAATCACATCTTTTAAATAGAGCAAGACCTAGTACACTGAGTAGCCTTCTCTTCTTCATTGGCTATAGACCCGATGGCTTCTTAACAAATGTGCATAAGACCATTGATTCCTATATTGATATGGAAGGATTAATCTCAGTTTCTAAGCTTTGAATTCTGCAGATTCCTATAATCGTTGTTATGAAAGCCATGGGGATGGAAAGTGATCAAGAGATTCTACAAATGATTGGACGAGATCCAAGATATGGGGACCTCCTGTTTTTATCTATTCAGGTAATGTGTTTGCTGAGTTAAATGAGATCTCTCAAGGTCTACATAATCATTTAATCTTTTGTCAAGTGTTCAAATATTTCTCTTGTCCTTGAGATTTACAATCTTATATTTGTATGTACCCTTTCCTTGTTCTTTTCTTCAAGAGGTTATGTCTTTATATTTTGGGCTATCTAAACAGTTTTTTACTTTCTTAGGAATGTGCCTCAGAGAGAATATATACACAAGAGCAAGCTCTTCAGTACATGGATGGCAAGGTGAAACTTCAAACTGATAAGCGCGTCTTACTATCATCCTTGATTTGAACCTTTCGTCATAGTTTGAATTATGCCGATCAATTTGCGGAGCAATAAATAGCTCCTGAAGTGCATTCTAAGATTTGCAAGAGTAGATCCCTTCACTACCCAGTCATGCATTTTCTTCAGTGTCCACTGCGGTAGTATTATGGATTTTACATTTCATTCTAATAAGAGCTGTGTACATTTCTACCATGTTCTCATTTCTAGAGGGGCTTCCTACCATTCTTGAAGAATTACATTAGTTCAACTACGGAATAAATATTTTACGTAGTTCGTAAAAAAGTTGTACTTGTCCTATATTTTTCATGGCCAGTTGGGGGGGGGGGGCGCTATAGGCACTACTACTTTTTACCATTACCAAAGTTTTATCTGTTTTTAGTTGCCGGTACATACTGAATGCGTCTTATCTTTGCAGTTGAAGTATCCGGATTCAGGAAATCTGAAGGTATGAACTAAAGCTCATATACTCTTAATTTCTGTGTATGGTTCAGGACATATACTGTTAACTATAAGTTTCCACTTTTTGTTTCTTAAACTAATTGGTGTAGACTAGCTAATAGAGCTACAAAGTTGTATTCTTATTGGCATTAGGTTACTTCATCTCGCCCTTTTTGGCACTCACAGGAAAGTCGGTCAAAATCAATACTCCGTGATGTTTTTCTTGCGCATGTGCCGGTGAGATAAATAATTGGAACTCTAATGCCTATGCTTTGCAGTCAGTCCAGTCCACTCACGGCAATTTCACCTGTAGGTCAATAATGGGAACTTCAGAGCAAAGTGCATTTACACTAGCGTAATGTTAAGGCGCATGATGGATGCAATCTTGAATGCTGGCACTTTTGATGATAAGGCAAGTTCAAGCCCCCCCCCCCCCTTGTATCACTTTAGTGAATGGGTCCTAGAAGAAGTCATCTATCAAAAGTTAGTTTCCCTGCCTTCAGCAATGTTTCATAATAAATGAAATCCCTGTAAATTTCAGCTGGGGCTCGCACAACCAAACATGACCGATTCTTACTAGTTACTACTATATAATTATAGCTTAACACACATGGTGGCTGGCTGATCCTTGCTAAACCTGACTGTGCAGAGTGGTCTTGCTGGTATTGGAATCTCTATAGTGAAACACTGTCAGTTTGAAAACTCCAATGGCCACAATAAATTGTGATCTGGGACAACTTACTGCATGTTAACTCTATTTTGGTCTCTACCCATCATCCGCCAAATCAGTTTGTTTTGTGTTACCTCCTATTCATAGTCTGCATGACCAAGACTGTACATTTATCGTTTCAATGTAATGTAGGGTAATGTTATGAAATCCTAGGGAAGCTTCTGTACAATGATTGACTCGTATATATATTGTATTTAGTGGCGATAGTTCATTTATCATCCCACCTCCCCTCTACCAAAATCATTGTTTGATACGTGGGGCCATATCTCCAGCCTTTGGCATCTCTGTCTGGAAGGGTTCTTCAAGCACACGAAACTGTCTTCGCAAATTTATACACATGTGAATCATTTAATGAATCAAATTTGCACGGTTGCAGGATTACGTAGGAAATAAGAGGCTGGAACTGTCTGGTCAACTACTATCACTGCTATTCGAGGTGTTTATTTTATCTAATCATTTCATTTGATGGTTGCATTATGTGATTTTCTTACTTGTGGCATTTCTCTGTGAAGGATTTGTTCAAAACAATGAATTCTAATGCTGTGAAGAGGATGAGCGCACAAAATAGTAAAGCCCAAACAGATAGTTTTAAGCAGGTATATATTTTTGGATGATCACTTGTTCCCCCTTTTTGCATTTTATTGCAGCGAGCCAGTGATGCTACTGTACCGCAACAGTTTGACGTTGCGCTCAATTCTTGTTGCACTATTTCTCTGAATTGTAGTCTATATGCAATCTAATTATATTGCTGCTAGCGTTTGCCTTGATTATAACTTACTAAGTGAAGAAGTATCTTTCCTTGCTACTCCCTCCGTTTGAAAATACTTGTCATCAAAATGGATAGAAAAGGATGTATCTGGAACTAAAATACATCTAAATACATCCCCTTTTATTCATTTTAATGACAAGTATTTCCGGACGGAG
The DNA here is from genome assembly GCF_002162155.2 of Triticum dicoccoides. Taxonomy (NCBI): domain Eukaryota; kingdom Viridiplantae; phylum Streptophyta; class Magnoliopsida; order Poales; family Poaceae; genus Triticum; species Triticum dicoccoides. The sequence continues at coordinate 3,564,831 of NC_041390.1, read as the reverse complement.
GGAGTACTTTTTCAAAGCTCATAAACTCGACTCATGAAAATGCTTTTGAAACTACAAAGCTTGTTAAGCAGATCCACAGAGTTTTTATCATCTTGAGTGAAAATATGAAATGGATCAGCTGTCTGCTCGTAAGGTGGGAGGCTTACCCATTGATTTTGCATGTAGTTAAATTAGATGTTTTTTGGACACACATTTTTTTATTTGACCTTGCAAGCAAAACTTAGACCCCACAATTAGTTGGCCTTTTCGAAAACCGCAAATCAATACTTATTATGTGCTGGTGTAATTCAGTCCTTCCATAATAGTGTTATGTTGCTTAAAGCTTAAAGTAATCTTCTCCCTTATATTTGACGTTGAAAGTTTGCATCCTTGAAATGCCACTACTCCGTACCATATTGTCTGATAAATGACATGCCAACATAATATGAAAATACGCCGGAAACATTCATTACTCTTTTATTCTTGCTCTGCACATTATATTGGAATGTGTTTAGCTGTTCTAACACTGAGAAATGTGTTGTAACATCACTAACCATGTAAAAAATCCCTTTGGGGTGCTCAGACATATGTAGTATCTTAGATGTATAACTTCCTTATTTGCAGATAATAGAGAAGAATATTACCATAACCTTTGGTTTGGAGAGGGCTATTAACACAGGAAATTGGGACATAAGCCGATTTGGGATGAGTAGAAAGGGAGTATCACAGGTTCTAGTTATTCAATCCTTTCGATCCCTCTTCTCTGATCTATAGATATTTTGGGATTTAAGTTTCTCTTTTGCTTCTGTGCAGTCTCTTTCTAGGTTATCCTGCATTGCATCTTTAGGCTACATGACGCGCATATCACCGCAATTTGAGAAGACTCGGAAAACAAGTGGACCTCGTGCGTTGCAACCTAGCCAGGTGAGGATAGATGTTACTACCTATGTTTCTACTTCATAAAAAAAACAGGAATATACGTGAAGATCAGAAACCTAAAAACTGTTTACATTTGCTTATGTAACTATTTTTGTGACAGTGGGGTATGCTTTGCCCATGCGATACTCCTGAAGGGGAACTTTGTGGATTGACAAAAAATTTAGCTTTGTTGGCTCATGTTACAACAGATCAAGAGGATGGCCCACTCATAAATCTGGTTTGTTGAGGCGCAACCCACTGCAATTTTTTCTTCATTCATTTTCACTTGCTTTCTTGACATCCATTGTATGAAAAGTTCTATGAGTTGTGAGCAATCTTATATCTTCCACTTTTGTTCATTATGTACTAGTGTTATAGTCTAGGTGTGGAAGATTTATCAATTCTATCAGGAGAAGAAATTCATGCACCAGGTTCATATTTGGTCATGTTCAATGGATTAATACTGGAGAAACATAGGCAACCTCAGGTCCAATTCCTTATAAACCTTACATATACTTTTTCTCATTTCTTTTTAGAGTTTTCGTTAAGCCATCCATGATGCTTTTCAGATATTTGCTAATGCTATGAGAACATTGCATCGGTCAGGCTACATTGGGGAGTTTGTAAGCATTTTTGTAAATGAGAAGCAGGTATTGTTTGTTTTCTCTTGATTTCTACTAGCTTACCATGAGTACTAGCATCATGCTCATGAAATTTGTATTCCTAGGATAATAGTGTGTTTTGAGAATATCAAATAACAAAAACAGAAATTGACTCTACTTAATATGGGCCACTTCCTGGGAAAACTACTAAATAAATCAAACCTAATTCATTAATGTAAGTCACTACTTCATCTCCAGACCTGGGGTAATAGCTTCTCATCATACTGATGTGGGTACATTAGGTATATTAGCGGACTTATTCCATCTTAGGGATGTCCGCACATTAATGTGGTATGTGAGCTGGGAGTTATGAAAGAAGCTTCAAACTCATGTTGTTCATCTCTATTTATGATGGTACTAGTTATAATTTATTAGTTTAAGCTTGTTACGCTGACTTATGCACCAAGGAATGAAATTACTGTTGCAAGCTAGTTTCAACACACAAGAACTTCAGCTCAAACAAGAGGTAAGATCTTTAAGATATATAATCGTTAGCAGCTTGATGAAAACATTCTCATTACATAACAAGTGTGGAGAAAATGAGTTTGTGTTGGCTTTGTTTTTCCCTTCTGGAATCAATTTGATGGCTATACAGTGATTGTGGCATGCGACACAAATATTATGAAAATATCAGTACTCGGTAGTACCCGTGTGATCATTTTGTAGTTAATTTCTCCCTCCAGAAGTTGTACATTGTAACAACCTTTCTAACTGTATATTGTTGAAGATAATTCTCTTCATCTTATAATTTAGGTTCCTCACATGTAGCAAACAGTGGTTATATTTTTCAGTCCCACAATCTAGGTGTCTTAGTCAATGAGTACAGTGCTCTTTCTGTGGTTGTACCTGAAATTGCAAAATGGTATAAATAACGCACCTTGTGGTAGGCTCCTCCCTGAGTTTGTATTGGTAGTATTTTGTTTGTGATCTGCATATATTTTTCTTGTAAAGGATGTTTTGGATCTAACTTGTTTTTGCCATTTCTAGCATTGCATTCACATTGTCTCTGATGGTGGCCGTGTTTGTCGCCCACTTATAATCGCTGATAAGGGGAGATCAAGTGTCCAAGAGCATCATATGAAACAACTGAGGGTTAGCAATTCACATGTTTTCTGATTTATTTGTTGTGTATTTGTAATCTAGACCTCAATTGATTTTCTTTCTTTCTAGGATGGTATACTCTCATTTGATGATTTTCTGAGTGATGGGTTGATTGAATATCTTGATGTCAATGAAGAGAATAATGCATTGGTATAACATGATTCTTCTAAATTCTTTTGTAGTTTGTTTAATTTGTGATAATGTGTTTAATATCATTCAAACAGATTGCATTGTATGAGCATGAGAATCAAGATGATGTTCAGAGAAGCAGAATCACACACATTGAAATAGAGCCCTTGACTATACTAGGAGTTGTGGCTGGACTTATTCCTTATCCACACCATAACCAATCTCCACGTAACACTTATCAGGCAAGGATTTGAATTACTGCTATACGTGATGATTCATTCAATCCCACGCTTACATTTTCTAATCTGCAGTGCGCAATGGGTAAGCAAGCAATGGGCACTATTGCATATAATCAGGTAAGAAGCAGCTTGAGCTGTTTTTTTACAATTTAATGCCGCATTAGTTTTTGCTTCATTGCACTCACAAGAATGCAGCATGAAGTGGCCTGGTTGGTTGCAACCTGCGTACACATTCGACCATTGAAAAGGATCTAACTCACATGCCTGGATAAATTAATTATATTCCCATCAAATAATTTACAATGTTGTTATACTCTGGCCCTTGTTATAAGCTGCTTCCCCTACTAACGTGAAATAATGTTTCTTTGGAATGTGCTACAGTTGTTCCGGGCAGATCCTCTACTATATTTGTTGGTGTATGCGCAGCGTCCCCTGCTTACAACGAAAACAATCGAGTTGGTTCGTACCTGCTCCGTTCTCTCCCATCCTCATTTTAAATTTTGTATGTATAACATATTGTACTGCATTTCTTTTCAGGTGGGATATGATAAGCTTGGGGCTGGGCAGAATGCAACTGTTGCTGTCATGAGTTACAGTGGATATGATATTGAAGATGCAATTGTAATGAATAAATCATCCCTTGATCATGGTTTTGGTCGCTGCATAGCAATCAAAAAGTAATGTTATGCTTCAAATACAGCTGCTCTTCCTTTTACTCTGTTTTGCTTCTTATAGTGAATCTTTGGTTCTTATCCTAAAGGTACAAGGTCACTATGCAGAAGTATGGAAATAATATATCAGAAAAGAATGTTAAACCAGAGAGGGATAAAGATGGTGTTTTGATGAAAAAGAATATGCAGGTACGAAAAGCACCGACCATTCATATTAGCTGAATTTGAAGGAATAATACTACAGTCCACCTTGAGATGCGAGGGAAAAGAGGTTTTTTCTTGGTAGTGAAGGTCTTTCATTCATATTGAGCTATCTAAATTTTCCAGAAATGAAAGAAAGCAGAACCCCATAGAAACAGCCTGTCCAAGGTTGAGATATTTTTTCCAAATAGTTACCTCAAAATTCAGATAAATTTATGGATTAATTTCTTGACCTTCTTTCCAAAGACTTCCATAGTTTTACATCAGCTGTTCTCATTTCTCAACATACATTATTTCTGTATCTCATCCCCACCCATATAATTTTTAATTCAAATTGGGTTGTATATGGACTGTCATCAAAATGGCATTGCTATTTAGTTACACCTCTTGATATTTTGACTTTTGACTAGGTAGTTTAAGTATTTTATGAGTTTTGTTTCCAACAGTTTTTGTCTGTCTTTTTTATTATTCTATGTATGCATTTGTAATGGATGATCTGGTTGATAGGGGCTTGCCAGGCCCAAACTGGCTAAAATTATTCGCATCCTCTAATCTGTCTACTCGATTTACATTTTTCACTATAGTTCCTAAAAGCCAGGGTTTTGTGACAGGCATTGGATGAAGATGGATTTGCGGCACCAGGTCAAATAATCCGCAATCATGACATCTATGTGAATAAGAAAACTCCCAAGATTATTCCTGATGATACTGCAAACAGTCCTGCCGTTAGATTAACAGACAGGTGACAATTGTTATTTTTTTGTGCTTCTTTTTAGCATGTTCCATCTATTTTTTGGCTCCGAAGTTTTGCTGTTCAAGAATGTTATATGTTCTCAGTCGCTTCAAACATTATTCACCCAGGGATTACAAGGACTCACCTGCTGTTTACCGAGGTGATGATGGCGAAACTACTGTAGTAGATCGTGTAATACTTTCATCAGATACAAATGACCAATTGACCATTAAATGTATGATCAGACACACTAGGCGGCCAGAGGTAGGCCCTATTCGCTGAATCCCTTCAATTTCATGTATGGAACGATGAATATAGATTTTGCTTTCCTGTTTGTGACCCAGGTCGGTGACAAATTTAGTAGCAGACATGGACAGAAAGGTGTTTGTGGTACCATTATTCAGCAGGAAGACTTCCCCTTCTCTGAGAGAGGAATATGCCCTGACTTAATTATGAATCCCCATGGATTTCCAAGGTTATATATTTGGCTTGGTTATATTGTATACACGGTTCCTTTTTTTTATTGATTTATTTTAAATCTATTAGCTCTTGTTTGTGACTCTAGAACTGCAACCATTGAGTTGGGTGTTTTCTGTTCATGTCTTATGTAACTAATACGAAAACTTGACTCTTCTTTTGTTGAGATTACACTTTTTTAATGTGGAAACAATTCAGAAGTCATGTTTGTGGGTTTAGCTGGAGACATCATGCGCATTTTGTCTTCTGATACAAAGCTACATGCATTTAAATGTGTATTCTAGAACATAAAGTTGGAAGATACTCATGCGACGGGATCTTGACTTGTGGAGTTATTATTTTGATACCTAGAAATAAATCAATTTGCATAGTTATTCCTTGTTCTAGGTATTGTGACACTTGTTTAGCTATATTGTTTTGCTGGTTAGTGTGGAAATATTCTCAAGCCGGACTGACTCTTTGTTTGTTCACTAGTCGTATGACAATAGGCAAAATGCTTGAACTTGTTGGGGGGAAGGCTGGCGTTTCGTGTGGTCGATTTCATTATGGCAGTGCACTTGGTGAACCAAGTGGTAATGCTGATAAAGTTGAAGACATGAGGTAATAGCATTGTTTTGGTTGCCATGATTATTCTTCTTGAATGGTTTTTTAATCATTCTTTAACATTGTTTCCACTGTGTACTAGCTATATTCTTGTCAAGCACGGCTTCAACTATCATGGAAAAGATTTATTGTACTCAGGTGTGTTTCTTATATCAAGTTCTGATGAACTATATATTTTTATGTTACTCCAATTCTGCGTCGACTAGATTTAACTGAACTAGAAACCATGATAGTTGATCATGCAAAATTGCTATTCGTGTGCACCACCTGCGGCCTGGCCCTGCCAGGGTTCCTAAGAGCTGATCTTTTCCCCCATTTTCAGGCATCTTAGGCCATCCTCTTGAGACTTATATCTTCATGGGGCCAATCTACTATCAGAAGCTGAAGCACATGGTAGGCATACTTTTCTTTGTTCCGTTCTATTTTGCTTCTTAGGAGACGCTATGGATATTGCAAAATGAGCCTGGATCTATTCCCCAGGGTGCGCACAGTGCCTTAGTTTAATAGTTTATAGTGTAGATTAGTAACAGCATTCTAGTGCATCATGGTCAGAACATTGCATGATATATTAATTATTTCTTAAAGGTGTTAGCAGGCCTGAACTATGCTTGGCAATTCCCTAATCTTATAGTTTGTGGGTCTATTCAAGCTAATGGGTCATACTACTGCCCTTTCAGCTTGCGGGAGATCTCATTTGTAACTTCTTGTATAGCTCTGTAAATACGCATGTATATGAATTCTGCAGGTTCTTGATAAGATGCATGCTCGAGCTAGTGGACCACGAATTACGCTAACCAGGCAGCCTACTGAAGGGCGAAGCCATAATGGAGGTTTTACATCTTCCTTTATATATGCCGTGGTTAAATGAGTATGAAGCTTACTGTTCCCTGTTGAGAATTTTGCTCCTCGTCTTAAAATATGTTTTTTTTTATTCATAGGCCTGCGTGTTGGTGAGATGGAGCGTGATTGTTTAATTGCGCATGGTGCCAGCATGCTAATATTTGAGCGTCTCCTACTATGCAGTGACCCATATAAAGTGCAGGTAATCTTTGAAGTAGATTGTGATACATTAAGTAGGCTTGACCACTGGTAGCATGCAAGGAGCATAAGTATGCATACTATTGCTGTTGGTGTTGTCGCATCCGTAGTCTTACTCATGGTTGATTGGCTAATCTGGCATTAAAAGCAAAGAATAATTGCGTCTGAGAACTCTGAAAGATTGTCGACTGTCTTATTTGTGGTTGCTCATGTTCTCCAGGTCTGCGGAACATGCGGTTTGTTGGGCTACTACAACCATAAACTCAAGATATCATTTTGTTCATTCTGCAAAAATGGGGAAAATATGGCCCAACTGACCATGCCATATGCCTGCAAGCTTTTGTTTCAGGTACTGCGGAAGAGGGAAGCGAGAATGGTTCTTTTCGTGACCATTATTAAGTGTTTTCTTGTGATTTTACTTACCCTCTCCTAGTCAAGGGCATGAAGCTGGACCGTTTGCCTAATTTTTGTTGCTCCGATAACCCTCATCTCCTTTTAAGTTGCTTGTGCACCTCTGAAAAACCTTATTTGTAAATCTACCTGCAGAAATTTTCGTTGCCCATACATACCTCTATACGCTCTTATATTTCTTTACGGAGGGAGTAGTTCTGAAACCTTATTAGATTCTGAAACATTATTTCTAGAACCAGTGTTACTGCACGCTTGAGTCCTGTCGTATATGGTGAACCCCATCTCTTTGTGTCGTCTGGCCATCTTTTTCAGGAACTGCAATCGATGAACGTTGTACCACGCCTGAAATTAACCAAAGAATGACTTGTAACACGATTTGTGGACCGTTGATCTCGAAGGGTGATTGGAGCGTCTGAGGTGAACCGGTCCGGCGTGATTCTTGAAGGCTGAATGTGTATAAAAAAGTTTGCCTGAGACATCTTGGCATTTTTTTGTTGTATATATTTGAGATGCGAAATTAGTTCTGTAGCTGCCTTGATATGAAGATTAAGTAACATGTCAGTTACATTGGCATGTTTGTTTCCACGACTGTAACAGGTAACTTGATATGTGTATACATACTGCATAAATCCTCTGTCGCTTGCAACACAGATGATAAAAGAGTCACATTACATACTTGAATAGAGCAATGTATGCTGAATAGAGCAATATGTACTAGTGACATTTGCTTAATAATTTGTTATTCAGAGTAATGAGATGATGGCGAGGGAGATGACGGCGTGCTGGAACAGGCGCCGACTCTCCCCTTCCATGGGCGGCTGCAATCCCTGCTCCTTGAACTCGTCGTTGCAGGTCACAGGTGCGTCGGTGGTGGCGGTCATCTTCGTCTTGGCTTCGGTGAACCTCCCGTCCTCGATGGCGGCGATGGCGTCGTCGAGGTCGGCCATGGCGTTGCGGAACACGTCCATGCAGGCGTTGAGGCAGGACCACCTTGTCGACTGCGTTGCCTCCTTGGCCCGGAGTGCTGCAATGCCGGAGTCCATGCCCTCCACCCCTGCCTGCACCAGCTTGGCCGAGATGAGGGCGAGCCCGTGGAGGCTGGCGTCGCGGCTGGAGGGGTCTGCCGAGAGGGAAGCGACGCAGAGGGCGTAGTCCACGTTATGGTTGTTCTCGCCGCATCTCTGGCAGGTCTCGGCGATGATATCGTCGCCGTAAGGGAGTCGGATGATGGCGACGGTGGAGGACATCGCCGGGTGCGGCAGGAAGGAGAGAGCGACGGAGGTGAGGAGGAAGATGCAGCTAGGCAGCGACGACATCTTGGCTTCGCCGCCTCTACTCGGGGGTAGCGGCCACATTGTTTTCTGCTATACATATAGTGAGAGGAAGAGAAGAGAGAGGGAGGAAGAGACAGGGGTGGAGGAATCAAGTTGAAGGAGGAAATGGTTGGTGAAGCGTGTGAGGAAGACGGAGTTGCAGGTTTGAGGCTGTGGCTTGCAACTGAAACCAAAGGCTAGTCCGTTATGCTACTCTTCCTGTCAAATTCAGATATTCCCAAGGCAAATCATCTGAATCTCTTTGTCAGGATTTGTTTCTAGAGGTCAGGATTTTTTCGACGAACTCAATCATTGAAGATTTCCCTGCAAAGTATGATCCACGGTCTGCGCGCCGACACACATTCTGGTTTCACCAATCAAATCAGAAGTAGTAGTAAAAAAAATTCCCCACTGAATGAGATCAAGGTTTTGGTTACCGAATGAGGTAATTTAACTGAGGGGGGCTGATAAATGTGGTTACCACGGTTATCGAGAAATACCGACAAATACCGAGAATATTTCGAGCAAATTTTATAGTTGAATTTTGAATTCAAATAAGTGAATGAACGAATATTCAAAACAGAGACCTCTCAAAACAGAAACTAGGTTGCTACCAACATGCCATAACCAACTTGCATTAATTAGATCCTACATACTTTACTGTAAATCGAGTGTTTAAATTCAAAAAATTAAAAAAATGATATTTTTTGCTCGGTATGGCGATTAATCGAGGGGCACGGAAATACGCGATAACCATGGGAAATCTTGAAATTTCGACTGGTAACCAAAACCTTGAATGAGATACACAGTACACAAGTTCATCTTTGTAGAGAGAAAACAGAGGTGATGAGTGAATCCATCTTGTTATTATAATTGCTTTATTTATTATCTGATGATGAGTGAAACATGGTCTACAATATTTGCTTTTATGGACAATCGATCGAAGATGTGAAGAGAAGAAAAAGAAAATGGGGTTCAACTACACCTGATTATATATAATTAATAATGGTAATAATCAATAATGAACGATGAGTGATGGTGACGATGAAATCCAATCCAATCCATGCAAGAAGAAGACGACGACGACGATCCGATCCATGGAGGCGAGGCGACGATGCATGATCATTTGGCGGCGGCGTGGGTGAAGCCGATGGCGATGTGGGCGAGGCGCTCGTACTCGCGGTCGTGGGCGGCGACGGGGACGGCGCGCGCGGGGGCGCCCCTCCAGGCGTCCTCGCAGCTCCGGGACGCGCCCAGCGCCGCCATGAGCTGCTGCATGGCCAGGCCGTACACGTTGGCCTGCAGGTTGTCCAGCGCGTCGCGGAGCAGGTCGGCGGCGCCGCCGTACTGCTCCAGGCAGTGGTCGAACCGGGCGCGGTCGGCGCCGGCCTCGGCCTCGAGCTCCGCCAGGTCCTCGATCTTGGCCTCCGTGCTGGCGGCGTGGTCCACGGCGATCCTCGTGGCCAGCACCGCCAGGCCGTGGATCCCGGCGGACGCGGAGGCGTCGGCGCTGCGCGCGTCCGCGTTCAGGGACCGCACGCAGTGGTCGTAGTCCACGCCGTGGTGCGTGTCCGAGGCCCCCCGGCACGCCGCCTCCACGCTCACCGGGGTCGCGCACGACTCCGGCGCGTCCCACTCGCCCTCCGCCGCCGCCAGGAGGGCGGCGGCGAGGAGGAGGACGCCGACGATGCACACCGCGGGTCGCGCCGTGAACCCCATTGCTGCGCCTGCTCCGGCCGGCCGGCGATCGAGCTCTGACCGGGGGCTGATGGATCAATCAAGCAAGAAGCTAGGAAGAAGGTTGCTGGAGCGAGGGCGAGGGAGGAGGAAAGGTCGATCGAGAGGCGAGCGCGAGGCGTGGGAATATTAATAGCTAGGGGGTTGATCGATCGGGGATGACGAAGATGGAGGAGAGGCGGGGAGCAAGCCTCGGCGCCATTTCTGCGCGGCCGCATCACGATCGAGCTCCTGTTTTTAGCCATGGCCATGCATGCACGCACCACGCAAGTTTGAATGCTTCAGCCATGCAAGAGCGGAGAGGGAGGAGAGACGATTGGGAAGGCCCACCAGGCAGAACGGTCACGAGCAACGCCGACGTAGCCATGATTAGCTGAGTGCATCTCAGCCGTCCCTTCTAATTTAGCCCCTGAAATGGACCATTATATGTTAACTCTTACTAGTAGAAGGCCCGTGCGTTGCCACGGGCTTTTAAATATTTTTACCGTGTGCATATATAAACATAATGCATATCAAGTTTTACGTGTAAACATAATTGAAATCCATATCACACAAAATATTCTTCGATACAAAATGTAATTCGATAATGTATACATAGAAAGACACGCGATGCACAAAATAAAGAAAGTGGTACAGAAACATAGTACTCTTTATTGTGCACTATATTACACAAGGTAGATAGCACTCTACATGACTTTTATGCTTAAGACCAATCATCTCACGAAGCATTTCCATTGTTATTAACCATTAATTAAAGACAACAGATGGAGCATTTTGTTACCTTTAAACAAATATTTCAAGATGCTGCAACCAGAACCTTAATACATTATGGAATTTCCTAACAAATATTACATAGACCCAAATATACAGCACACCATCCAATAAAAAATCATTATAATACACACCATCTAACTTAAAAGTCTGGCATATGAAAATTTAGACCTCCGATAGAAAACGCTGAATTTCAGCAGGAAATATCAAATACATGCTTCCCTGTCCGATGTATAAATATGTGTAATTCTCAATTGATGCACTTTTGAAATCTTCTAACTCACATAACACCATAATTACAGTGATTGTGCAACATATTTTTTAGAAAGCATGCATAAGCCTTTGAATATAAACACAACTTTTGGTAGGGAGTCAATAACACCCCTAGGTAACCAAGCCTTTGAGTATAAACAAAAATGATTTCTCAATCTTTCTTTTGCTTCATGGAGCTGTAATTATTGCTAACAGAAACAAAATAGAAATCACATGATAAAAAAGAAACAACGCAATAGGAGAAAATGAGGCATACTACGTGGCCATGTCGCTGACCTGGCCATCACAACCTCCGAGACCAAGGGGCGAGGAGGTGGCGGCATCAGCTCCAATGAACCTATGACACCAAAATGATTATGTTTGCCGTCCTCGATCGTCGGCATCATCGACTCAGTGGTCGGTCCCCTTGTATCTTCTTCCCCATGGATCGGGATTGATTCGACATAGGATCAGAACAACAAACAAAATCGAAAGTCACAAAGAATTATAGCCTAGTAATCGACAACAAAAGAGTGTGAACGAGACTTTCAAACAGAAGGTACAAGTGAAGGAGTCATTTTGTGCTCAGTATATATGATGTAGTAATACATAATAACTTGTAGTGAGAATTTTTTTACACACATTCGCAAAGGCAGAAGAAATTTGATCCACACATAAATACTAATCGAGCAATCATTTAAGGACAGAAGGAAAGCATATAAAAAATGTAAGGAGCGAACAAAAGCATCACGTGATATTACTGCTCAAGCATAATCAGAATATCAATAGAGCCTTCCTTCTAGTAATGCTCAGTCAGCCAAATTAAGAAATATCGGTAACACATGCATATCTATTAATGATATTAGTGAACAATGCAAAAATCAAAGGATTCCATTTGTCGCAATTAGTACACACGACAACTACTTCATAAGTTCATATGACCAATCAGTTAGACCACATGGTTAAATTCATTCATAGATGAACAATAGATGAACAACTAACAAAAGTCAAGAAGGATCCTTACAAAAACAATGATTGGTCAGGAATTTGGAAGGAGGGAGGGTCTATTATTAACGCTAGTGAAGGCACATGTCATGCCAACTCTACAAAGTTAATTCCATTTACAAAAATCACATCGGAAAAGTATTGTGCATTCATGTTCTAGTCTTAATATCCCTTAGGTAATCTTGTTTTCAGCTGAATAACGATCATGTCAAGCTAAACGAAGAGGACGCCGACAGGGCCATATTGTTCCCTGCCCACCACCGCCCACTTCCACACGCCACCATCCATGTTCACCGCCTGGATGCCGGCCCCAGCTCTCAAGCCCCTAGAACCGGTGCGCCCACGGGTCGCCGCGTTGGGTATGTACCCGCCGCCACCGCGTTGGACCTTCTCGTCCTACAATGCAATAGCCATTGCCTTAGTTGTCTACATCAGACATCTAAAATGAAACAAAAGTCAAATGCTACTAATTAGATGTAATACATCAAAATGTCAAAAAGAGTCAACACTTTAATTATGCTTCATAGGATAAGAATCAAATATACATAGTTAAACCAAATACTTAACAAAGTGTCAACAACATTTCACAGATTTTTTCAGAATTTTTGAAGCACTAACCTGGCTTGGCTCAATGCCAATGTGGTTCAGCATATCAATGCATAGATGTAGGAATCATCCTTGTACTCTGCACAAACAAGGGGAAAACATGAGCTTTCATGTTTCCGTGTATTATAGTTGAGCAGAAGCGATACATGGACAGTAGTATGAATGTACAACAGTGGGAAAGTTGAGGTTCCCTGGGCTGAATGTCGATGAAAGGTGCCTCCCATTTGCCCTTGTAGTCCAGGTTCCTAATTATCTGACTACACAAATATCCCATGTCAGAAGTTGCAATGCCAATGCACACTGCTGTTTGTCTACAATTTGACTATCTAATCTTACTCTAGCAGAAGTACCTTTTGCATCCATGGTCTCTTGCACCGGGGTACGTACCAAACTCCTAACTTCTTACAACTGATGATATTGTTAGGCGATGGAATTTGGAGTAACTTCTTGCTGACAACTAATGATATTGTTGGGCATTGAATTAATTGAACCACCCAAACTACTTTCAATCCTTTCTCGAAAGACAAATCAAGGAGACCACGAGATAGAAAAAGAGAGAAACTTACCATTAAGATAGAGGACAAGTCAGGCAGTCTTGCACATGGTGTTGGTAGGCAGCACCGCCGTTGTCGGGACAGTTCGCGCGCGCCCCAAATCCATATCCTCCATTTTTGCAAGATTCTGTACACCACATCTTTCTTACTAAAGTGGGAGAAACCATAAATCGACTATCAATCATCATTAAGTGTAGAATATGGTCATTAAAATCATTGCACATCGCTTGCTTGATTCTCCTCTATTAAATTAGCATTCATCACGGTGCCTTCTAAAGACAAGGCATGACAGAAACACAAAGCACAGCCCAAGCACATTGGTTTATGTACCATACTCATTGTAAATAATTAGAAGCTTCTGTAAGATGTGACATTGTTTACATGTTTGGAGTGAATTGCATCCTCGTACAAAGGATAGAAGAACTGAATGCTTATGTACTTATAAAATACAAAAGTGAAAAGGGTAATTAAATCATGTTGGGTTAAAAACCTTACGTTCCCATGGTTCTTTCTCAGATCAAAGAACTCAAAATATCAGCAGTGGATATTGGAGGCAGGAGAAGAAACGACGTGACCTTCACCCACATCCTTAATGGCCAGCCTCATCTCCATGCCCAGGATGATCTGAAGCCTCCCTCAATAATTCGACACCTGCACGATGACCGACCGTCAGATCACAACACTCGGCTTGGGCAACGAATTCGAGGGATTTCTAGACCAAGCGTTGAGAGTACCTAGGGGTCACCTTGGTTTTTGTACACGACAAAGAGGAGTGCGGGAGGCGAGCCCCAACCCATCGAGACCATGATGCCTTGAGAGAAAGCTAGGGGAAGCGATGGTGAAGCACGACATCATGGCGCACGTGCCCTACGTCTCAACGCTACAGTCGAGCATCGCCATGTAGCCGCACAACAGCTTGCACTCCATGGGTTACATACTATTTTCTCTCACACGACGAACGCCATCCGCCAGTCACTGAGACCCATCCTCTCAACCCTGCTGCTCCATGATCACGCGACGCCGTGTTAGTTAATGCAGAAACATAGGAGGCGAGCATCGTAAGGTAAAAAGTCCGGTTTGGACGGGATGAAAGACGAACCAAAATAAAGCAAAATTGGACAGGGAAGGGGGTGGATGAGGAGGTGAACATACAACGAGGTCGGGGTGGCTGTGGCCGAAGCATGAGGCTCGGCCTCCTCGCCGACGACCAGATCCGCCGTCAGAGATGATGAGGTCATCAGCCCCGTGACCTGGATCCCGCCAACAGGGTGATGCAGAGGAGAGGTGCGGCGGCGTCCTACGGGTGAGGACGGCGAGGGAGGTGAGGGAGCAGCTGAGCGCGGTGGTGCGGCTGCGTCCCTCGGGAAGACGAACGGCGAGCGGCCCGAGGCGGGAGGCGGCGAGGGGGAGAGAAGAGTCATGCGGTGCGGGGTGAAAGCCCGACTCGCTCGGTTTGTAGCAGGGTACTGCTATAATCGAAACATTTCCTTTGATGTAATTTGACTACGTTTGGAAAGATTAATCAGTGATTGACCGACTTATGGTAAGTTAATTAATTTAGATTTGATTTTTAAATATTGATTAGAGATTAACCGTGATTGATTCTCTCCCATAAAGACATTACTAAATAATTTGTGTCCACATGGAAAGTTCTGATTCGTTTGGCTTTCGGTACATGGGATGGTGGAAGGAAAGACGAAAATAAACCGGACGAAAATAAACCAGACGAATAATAACCGTGGACGCAATCCTAGCAACTGCTCCATTAGGAGTAGAGATATTTGAGGAATTAAGAATAACACAAACATAACTGAAACTCTTAAACTTAACTCTTCAAACGAACTATATCCCATATAAAACCCTCTCTCCCTCTTTCTTTCTTATTTTTTTTTCTTCTTCCTTTCACACGGCCAACTATGACTTTTCGGCATTAGAGGGTTTCCATGAGCTACCTAGTACCTAGGATGGATGTTTCACAAAGGCAGCCTCACCGTGCGCGACACGTAAGCTTGTGACGAAGCAGTAACCAAAGTAGTTGAAATTCATCCTCCGCGGGCCATGGCTTGGGCGCTTCCTCATATGAATGGGTTCTTCCCCTCAGTCCAACACCCTTCTCCCAGTGGTGTTATGGCACCGCCCGGGAACGTAAGGATTCATCGGAATCGGCAATGGCGACATGCATCCACTCTTCCTATATTTTCCTTCTTGTACATTGAACTTTTTCTCTGTGTATGTGTCCTCCGAGTTTGTTCCAACTTTGCTCCTGGTTCGGAACGATGGGAGGAGCGACGCCGGGCTAGGGATGACGAGGAGGTCCCCGCTATGGCCAAAGACGGCGAAAAAGATGAAAAAAATAAAGAAACCCAAATCGTCAGTTTTGCGCCGGAATTTAACAACTGGAGGTCGGCGGGGATGTCGGGGTGTCAGCTAGCAATGTGGCGTTGTCGCCTGAGGCAAGGAGCGCGGTAGGGGTAGCGCCGACGAGCGAACGAGGGAGAGAGCCCGCGCGGGGGAAGGGCCAAAATTATCCTAAGAAGTGGCCGCACAGTAGGGAACAACCATGGACCCAACAACACAAATCACTCAAAGTCCCCTAAGCAAAAGACCTGCACCACAAAGAGGTTGAATTTGATTGCCCTAAAGCGGAAGAATTGTGCAAGGTTCCAAGCCGGCATCATCTCACGGTAGAAGGCCGACTGATGGAAGTTCTTAGTCGTTTGTCCCTATCTAGCACGAGCCAATGAACACCTTCCAGAAGAACATGTTCTTCTTCATCCATGTTAACATCATCAAATTCCTCATCGTGGAGATCTAGCTTGTAACATCCCAAATTTTCAATTTGGAATGTTATACATTAGGTCATCATGCATATCATATTTTATTTTGCTTTTGGTTTTGATCCTAGAAAATCCTAAGCAACTCAAGGACCCACGGAGAGAGTTGGCGATTTCGTTATTTACATATTTGAGTTTTCTCAAATTATGTAAACAGGATCATTTGATTTTATTTATTTTATCATCAATTATTTCTATTATAAAAATATGAGAGAGGGAATAAAATGACTTTCCCAAAATATAGAAATATTGAGGATTTAATAAAAAAATCAAATAAGATTTATTTCGGAGTTTTTCGGTATTTTATTTGAATTTAGGAAAAATGCGTGTTTTTCAAAGTTGTAGTTTGGGCCCAGATAAATGTTCACTTTATTGGGCTTGATTTTAGGAACCCGGCAAAATTTATTTCGTGATTTTTGAAGTCCGTTTAGTATTTCTTTTTATTTTTCTTCCTAGCGGATTTATAAAAAAAAACGTGTGGAACCGACTTTGGGCCGTACTCGCCCAGGACACCGCCGGCCAAGGCTATATAAGCCGCCGCCCCGGGGCCCGAAAGCCCAGCCGCCAGCCGCCCTGACCTAACCCTAGCCCGTAGCCGCCGCCGCCGCCGCCAGCCGCCGCCGCCGACCCGCCGCCGCCGCTGGAGTTGCGCGCCGCCCGAGGTTCGCCGCCGCCTCGTTTTCCGTGCTGTTTAAAAAAAAATATGTTCGTCGTTTTTCTTTTTCGTCGGATTTTCCGCGGTTATTTTTCTGATCGCGATTTCTAATCCGATTTTCGTTTTAGTATAACTTTTCGCTCGTTTATCGGAATTAGGCGATTCAAGCGCCTGGAGTTTCGTCTCGAAACCCTCTTTCCGAGTAATCAACTTAAACATGTTTTTGGTACTGTAAAATTTGTCTTAGATCCAGATTACTAGAACGAAGTTGTTTTCTTTCGCCGTTTGATTTCTTTTGCTTCGTTCGATTTGATTCTTTGTGCAAACCAGGGTTCTTAAGTTGAAATCTCTGGTTAGATCTTCTATTTGAGTTTTACCTGTGCATTAGATGAGTATTTATTGTATGCTTGTTTGTTTGTCTGCGATAGAATACCCGGAGTGCGCCGCCTGTTACGTTGAATCTCTAGGTTTCGCGGATCATCAGCAAGGCAAGTAACACTTTGATTATACCTTTTTCTACAACCCAGTTTTATTGCATTAGATCAATTCTCACACATTGCATGAATATGATCTAATTAAATTGTGGGATGGGAAGTAGATGAGGTAGTACCTATTACCTGTTTATTATCAAACCTTTGGGAGTTACTTCTACGTTTGCTTATTACGCCATGCTATGCTAGTAGACGTGGATTGGGTGAGTGAAAATCCATGACAGATGTGAGATTGTTAATTAATGGTTTATCTAAGGTGGCAACCTAACACACATCTGGGTGGATTGAGGCACCTGGGGTTTCCAGGACTTGCCTGTTTTTATTTGGACCGCCACCCAGGCCCAAAGGGATCATGAGATTATTCATACTAGAAACTTCTGTGTGCAGGCACAAGCCATTATGGGCTCTGGCATAGTTGACTAAGTTGTGCGAACTCTTACAGTGGTAGACTAGCAGATGTAGGGGATGTAGGTGGTACGGTCTACCCGATCGTAAGGTGCTAGCGTTTCTGAAAGACTATGTCTCGGTCATCCATCTTCTCAAACACCATGTAGTGCGACAAACCAAACGGAGGCGATCGAGTCTTGTGGGGAAAAGTGCGCAAACCTCTGCAGAGTGTAACAAACTAATCATGATTAGCCGTGTCCCCGGTTATGGACATCTTGAGTATCTAGTACCTGGATTTTCATGTGAATTTCAACATGTTACTCTAAAATTAATTTTGTTGGGTTTAATGATGTTATTTTAATTGGGATTGAGAATGATGTCAACCATTCTCAATGTTTAACAACCACCATGATAGTAATTAAATTTATTCCTTTGAAGTAGGGAAAAATTGGCTTTACGCAAAAATTGTAACCATAGAGCTTTCCACCAGTCAAATATGCATATAGTATTGTTGTTGCATTCCATTATTCTCTATGTGTTACCTTGCCAGCATATTCCATGTGCTGACCCGTTTTCGGGCTGCAACGTTAATGTTGCAGACTTTTCAGACGATGATTAAGGAGTTTTAGGTCGTGGTTCTATACTCAGTGATGTCGTTGGAGTTGATGGACTCACTTATCTTCCAAGCCTTCCGCTGTTATCGTTACTAGATGGCCTTAAGCCATATTTATTGTAATAAGTTCTCTTTTGAGACACTCGATGTAATAAGTGTGTGATTGCTACTCTGCTATAAATCCTTCGAGTACTGTGTGGTGTCAGCATTACTGATCCAGGGATGACACCGGAGCACAGAGATCAGACTGTTTGAGGTCTGGTCGCTACAGAGATGGTATCAGAGCACACGCTGACTGTAGGACACGACCACTAAGCTAAAGGCCTAGATCACTACTCACTCTCTTCTCTTCTGACTTCTCATCTTTTCTACTCTTTAGGATGGCGGATGCAAGGAACAAGTTCACCCAACCGGATGAAGATACACCCTTTGGACGTCACCTGAAGAAAGTCACTAGATACCTGAACATAGGAGTACCAAGCTTCACGGGAACCTACAACGCCACTTTACCTGAAGAAGAGCGCTGGATGATTCAAGTTCAAGTTCCAGGAAGGACGTTCATGCTAGTCACTGAGCCCATAGAGTTTTCTTTTGATGCACCAACTTGGAGTCTAGGAAAGAGTATAGCAGCTCACATCGCCATGGGACGCATTGGAGAAGTCTACCGCAAGGATCTCAACGATACTATCTACCAGATTTGCGGACGCCGAGATGAACACTGGGAGATGATCAGCACCAGGAAAGATAGATCAATTGCAGCTTTTATCCAGGAGTTAAACCATCACATTCGACGACAGGAGAATCAGATGTGCACCGACATGATAGATCTGAAGAAGGCTAAGACTAGAATCGAGGAACTGGAGGAAGAACTCAAGACTA
Source organism: Triticum dicoccoides (assembly GCF_002162155.2). NCBI lineage: Eukaryota > Viridiplantae > Streptophyta > Magnoliopsida > Poales > Poaceae > Triticum > Triticum dicoccoides. The sequence continues at coordinate 3,545,572 of NC_041390.1, read as the reverse complement.
CGCGTGAAGATTATGAAGAGGAAATTGAAGTATTGGTGGATAAGAATGCCGACCTAACTATGAAGATTGGCATATTTATGGGAGGCCCGACACCAGTGGATGAAGACGAGGAACCCAAAGAGATTAGCCCGGAAGACTACATCATCATCGACGGCACCGACTCGGAACAAGATAGTAGCAATGATGACTATGTTGATGAAGCAGGAGCAGATATCATGGAGTCTACAACCGTAGAATATTTCTGGTAGACCACCTCATCAGTAGTAGTAGTCCACCATGTAAATATAGCAGTCCGAGCACTCTTGCGATAGCTAGATCGATTGTATGCCTTTGTTTGATTGAATGAAGTGAATTGTGTGCTTTTGCCTCATGTGCATATGGGTAGTGCTTTCTCTTTAGACCCCCTCTATTCTTATATCTCATCTTTTCTAAACACTCAGATGCCTCCGAGACGTGACCCCGGATTTGCCTTTCTGCCGGAGCTCACCCAGTTGATCCAGCAGCAGAACACTTTGATGCAGTTGCTAGTTCAAAATCAGAATCAAGGGAACAACAACAACAACCCACCACCACCACCACCACCTGTTGACCACTTAGCCCGTTTTCTTAGGCTGAATCCGCCGGTGTTTTCCAGTAGCACCGAGCCGATAGTAGCAGATGATTGGCTCCGCAAGATAGCTAGGGAGTTGACCACAGCAGGATGCACAGATGTGGAGAAGGTTAAGTTTGCCACACATCAGTTAGAAGGACCCGCAGCATCTTGGTGGGAGAATTTCACAGCCACCTTCCCAGTCGACACTGTCACATGGGACCAATTTCAGCAGGCTTTTCGTACTGCCCATGTTTCAGCAGGAGCAATGGCCATGAAGAAGCGTGAGTTCCATAACTTGCGCCAAGGAGGACGGACAGTTGGCCAGTATGTGGAGGAGTTTATTAAGCTAGCACGTTATGCCTCAGATGACGTTGCTACAGATGTAGCTAAGCAGGAGAAATTCCTCGAAGGACTGAATGATGAGTTGAGTATGAAGTTGATGGTAGCCACCTTTCAACAACTACCAGGAGTTGGTAGATCGTGCTCTTATGATTGAAGGGAAGCAGCAGCAAATTGAGAACCGCAAGAGGAAGTATGGACAAGGAAAGTATAATTCAGGAGCTCAGCAGAAGCCTCGTTTTACCCCTAGACCAGGAGGACATTTTCAGCATACCCATGGAGTAGGTAGCTCCCACAATCACAATGGCACCAAGAATGGTAATGGGAATGGAGGAAGCAATGGCCATAACCGCAGCACCCCATCGACCCCAGCCAAGAAGGACTTGAGCCACGTCACTTGCTATAAGTGTTCGAAGCCAGGACATTATGCAAATGACTGTCCTGAAGGACAAAATGGCAATGGAAGTTCTGGAAAGAAGCCGAACCCTTTCAACAGGGGACAGGTGAACCACGTTAATGTGGAGGAGGTTGAAGCTCAGCCCGATGTAGTAATAGGTAAGTATTTGGTTAAGTCATTTACTGCACTCGTTCCTTTTGATACTGGTGCATCGCATTTATACATATCAAGGGGATTTGTGGAAAAGTATAGCCTGCCCACTAGGATTCTTAAAACACCTATGCTAGTAAGCTCACCAGGAGTGGAGTACATGGCTAGTCAAGGATGTTTTCAAGTGCCATTAAGTATAGGAAGGCATGTTTTCCCAACGGATTTAATTATTTTGGAATCCCAAGGTCTGGATGTGATTCTTGGTATGGATTGGCTGTCGATGTATGGAGGAAACATCAATTGCGCTAGTAAGACAATTTTGCTCACAACGCCAGAAGGAAGAAGGATCAAGTATGTATCCCGACATGCGCCAAACAGGACACAAGTAAATTCCTTATCAGGAGTTGTGCAGGAGGAAGTACCAGTGGTAAAGGATTTTCCTGATGTATTTCCCGAACAGTTGCCAGGCATGCCACTGGATAGAGACATTGAGTTTTTGATTGAGCTTTTGCCAGGCACTGGGCCCATATCGAAGACACCATATAGGATGCCAGCAAAGGATTTGGTGGAAATTAAGAAGCAGATTAAAGAGTTACTAGATAAGGGATATATTCGCCCAAGTTCTTTGCCTTGGGGATCGCCAGTACTTCTTGTGGAGAAGAAGGATGGTTGTTGATTATCGAGGATTGAACGAAGTAACGATCAAGAACAAGTACCCACTACCAATGATCAACGATCTGTTTGATAGGTTGCAAGGAGCTAAAGTGTTTCCCAAGATCGATTTGCGATCAGGATACCACCAGTTGAAGATTCGAGAACAGGATATCCCGAAGACAGCTTTTACCACCAGGTATGGGCTGTATGAGTATACCGTTATGTCATTTGGACTGACTAACGCGCCTGCCTATTTTATGAACATGATGAACAAAGTGTTTATGGAGTTTTTGGATAAGTTCATCGTAGTGTTCATTGATGATATCCTGGTATATTCGAAGAATGAAGAGGAGCATAAGGAACATTTGCGTTTGGTACTTGGAAAGATCAGAGAACATCAATTATATGCCAAGTTCAGCAAATGTGAGTTTTGGTTGAAGGAAGTAGGATTCCTCGGACATGTTATATCCGGAGAAGGTATAGCAGTAGATCCCGCTAAAGTTGAAACCGTGGCCAAGTGGGAAGCACCAACAACAGTTGGAGAGATCCGGAGTTTTCTAGGACTCGCAGGATACTACCGGAGGTTTATTGAGAATTTCTCAAGGATTGCGAAGCCTATGACGGAGTTGCTGAAGAAGGATACTAAGTTCAAATGGACTGAGGAGTGTGAGGCTAGTTTCCAGGAGTTGAAGAAACGTTTGGTGACCTCACCAGTGTTGATTTTGCCAGATCAAACCAAGGATTATGAGGTGTATTGCGACGCTTCACGTCGAGGACTTGGAGCAGTGCTTATGTAGGAAGGAAGAGTTGTTTCGTATGCTTCACGACAACTGAAGCCTCACGAATTGAATTATGCCACGCATGATTTGGAGTTAGCAGCCGTAGTGCATGCATTGAAGACATGGAGACATTTCCTCAGTGGAAATCATTGTGAGGTGTACACGGATCATAAGAGTTTGAAGTACATTTTCACACAGAAGGAGTTGAATCTCAGACAAAGGAGATGGTTGGAGCCTATCAAGGATTATGATATGAAATTGCATTATCATCCCGGGAAGGCTAATGTAGTAGCTGATGCATTAAGCCGCAAGAGCCATGTCAATACGTTAATAACGGGAGAAATACCCAAGGAGTTAGTAGAAAATCTTCGTGAACTATGTTTGGAAATAGTTCCGAGAGGCTATGTAGCAGCGTTGGAAATTCAGTCAACTTTGATGGACAGAATCAGGAAAGCTCAGAAAACGGACAAAGAGATTTCCGCTATAAAGGAGAAACTGAGCAAAGGAAAAGCTAAAGGATTTCGCGAGGATGAGCACGACACCCTATGGTTTGAAGATCGTGTTTATGTGCCCAATAACCCGGAGATCAGGAAGTTGATTTTGCAAGAGGCACATGATTCACCATATTCGATTCACCCAGGAAATACCAAGATGTATTTGGATTTGAAGGATATTTTCTGGTGGACCAGAATGAAGAAGGATATTGCGGAGTATGTAGCAGTTTGTGACGTATGTCAGAGAGTAAAGGCAGAGCATCAGAAGCCAGCAGGATTGTTGCAACCATTACCGATACCCGAATGGAAGTGGGATAAGCTAGGCATGGATTTTATCACGGGATTACCAAGGACTCATTCAGGCTATGACTCGATTTGGGTTGTAGTTGATCGATTGACGAAGGTAGCTCATTTCATCCCAGTAAAGACCACTTACACCAGTGCTAAGTTGGCAAAGATATACATGACCAGGATCGTATGTTTGCATGGAGTTCCGAGGAGCATCGTATCAGATAGAGGAACCCAGTTTACCTCAAAGTTCTGAAAGCAGTTGCATGAGACTTTGGGTACTAGGCTAGAATTTAGTACAGCTTTTCATCCGCAGACAGATGGACAGACCGAGAGAGTCAATCAGATTTTGGAGGATATGCTGAGATCTTGTGCACTAGATTATGGATCTAGTTGGGACGATAATTTGCCATATGCAGAGTTCTCTTACAATAATAGCTATCAGACCAGTTTGAAGACGGCACCTTTCGAAGCTTTGTACGGAAGGAGGTGCAGGACACTGTTGTCATGGGACGAAGTTGGAGACCGCCAGTTGTTTGGACCAGATCTGATTAAAGAGTCTGAACAGAAGGTGAAGTTGATTCGCGATAGGCTCAAGGTAGCCCAGTCCAGGCAGAAGAGCTACGCAGATTCTAAACGCAAGGAGACAGTTTACGAAGTCGGAGACAGAGCTTATCTCCGAGTATCCCCACTTCGAGGAATTAAGCACTTTGGAGTTAAGGGGAAGTTAGCGCCACGATTTGTAGGACCATATCGAGTTTTGGAGCGTATGGGAGAAGTGGCCTACAAGTTAGAATTGCCAGAAGGATTGACAGGAGTGCATGATGTGTTCCACGTTTCTCAGTTGAAGAAGTGTCACACGGAGATGGCTGACATACCTTTGACAGACACAGTGCCATTGGAAGCAATTCAGTTGGATAACAATTTGACCTATGAGGAGAAACCAGTTAAGATTCTCGAGTTTGCCAGCCGGGTTACTCGTAGCAAGGTTATCAAGTTTTGCAAAGTTCAGTGGAGCCACCACACGGAGGATGAAGCCACCTGGGAGCGAGAGGAAGATTTGCTCAAAGACCACCCTCACCTATTTTCTAGCCAACCCAAATCTCGAGGGCGAGATTCATCTTAAGGGGGGTAGGTTTGTAACATCCCAAATTTTCAATTTAAAATGTTATACATTAGGTCATCATGCATATCATATTTTATTTTGCTTTTGGTTTTGATCTTAGAAAATCCTAAGCAACTCAAGGACCCACGGAGAGAATTGGGGATTTCGTTATTTACATATTTGAGTTTTCTCAAATTATGTAAACAGGATCATTTGATTTTATTTATTTTATCATCAATTATTTCTATTACAAAAATATGAGAGAGGGAATAAAATGACTTTCCCAAAATATAGAAATATTGAGGATTTAATAAAAAAATCAAATAAGATTTATTTCGGAGTTTTTCGGTATTTTATATGAATTTAGGAAAAATGCGCGTTTTTAAAAGTTGTAGTTTGGGCCCAGATAAATGTTCAATTTACCGGGCTTGATTTTAGGAACCCGGCAAAATTTATTGCGTGATTTTTGGAGTCCGTTTAGTATTTCTTTTTATTTTTCTTCCGAGCGGATTTATAAAAAAAAACGCGCGAAACCGACTTTGGGCCGTACTCGGCCAGGACACCGCCGGCCAAGGCTATATAAGCCGCCGTCCTGGGGCCCGAAAGCCCAGCCGCCAGCCGCCCCTGACCTAACCCTAGCCCGTAGCCGCCGCCGCCGCCGCCGCCAGCCGCCGCCGCCGACCCGCCGCCGCCGCCGGAGTTGCGCGCCGCCCGAGGTTCGCCGCCGCCTCGTTTTCCGTGCTATTTAAAAAATAATAATTCTGTTCGTTGTTTTTCTTTTTCGTCGGATTTTCCGCGGTTATTTTTCTGATCGCGATTTCTGATCCAATTTTCGTTTTAGTATAACTTTTCGCTCGTTTATCGGAATCAGGCGATTCAAGCGCCTGGAGTTTCTTCTCGAAACCCTCTTTCCGAATAATCAACTTAAACATGTTTTTGCTACTGTAAAATTTGACTTAGATCCAGATTACTAGAACGAAGTTGTTTTCTTTCGCCGTTTGATTTCTTTTGCTTCGTTCGATTTGATTCTTTGTGCAAATCAGGGTTCTTAAGTTGAACTTTCTGGTTAGATCTTCTATTTGAGTTTTACCTGTGCATTAGATGAGTATTTATTGTATGCTTGTTTGTTTGTCTGTGATAGAATACCCGGAGTGCGCCGCCTGTTACGTTGAATCTCTAGGTTTCGCGGATCATCAGCAAGGCAAGTAACACTTTGATCATACCTTTTTCTACAACCCAGTTTTATCGCATTAGATCAATTCTCACACATTGCATGAATAGGATCTAATTATATTGTGGGATGAGAAGTAGATGAGGTAGTACCTATTACCTGTTTATTATCAAACCTTTGGGAGTTACTTCTACGTTTGCTTATTACGCCATGCTATGCTAGTAGACGTGGATTGGGTGAGTGAAAATCCATAACAAATGTGAGATTGTTAATTAATGGTTTATCTAAGGTGGCAACCTAACACACATCTGGGTGGATTGAGGCACCTGGGGTTTCCAGGACTTGCCTGTTTTTATTTGGACCGCCACCCAAGCCCAAAGGGATCATGAGATTATTCATACTAGAAACTTCCGTGTGCAGCCACAAGCCATTATGGGCTCTGGCATAGTTGACTAAGTTGTGCGAACTCTTACAGTGGTAGACTAGCAGATGTAGGGGATGTAGGTGGTACGGTCTACCCGATCGTAAGGTGCTAGCGTTTCTGAAAGGCTATGTCTCGGTCATCCGTCTTCTCAAACACCATGTAGTGCGACAAACCAAACGGAGGCGATCGAGTCTTGTGGGGAAAAGTGCGCAAACCTCTGCAGAGTGTAACAAATTAATCATGATTAGCCGTGTCCCCGGTTATGGACATCTTGAGTATCTAGTACCTGGATTTTCATGTGAATTTCAACATGTTACTCTAAAATTAATTTTGTTGGGTTTAATGATGTTATTTTAATTGGGATTGAGAATGCTATCAACCATTCTCAATGTTTAACAACCACCATGATAGTAATTAAATTTATTCCTTTGAAGTAGGGAAAAATTGGCTTTACGCAAAAATTGTAACCATAGAGCTTTCCACGAGCCAAATATGCATATAGTATAGTTGTTGCATTCCATTATTCTCTATGTGTTACCTTGCCAGCATATTCCATGTGCTGACCCGTTTTCGGGCTACAACGTTAATGTTGCAGACTTTTCAGACGATGATTAAGGAGTTTTAGGTCGTGGTTCTATACTCAGTGATGCCGTTGGAGTTGATGGACTCACTTATCTTCCAAGCCTTCCGCTGTTATCGTCACTAGATGGCCTTAAGCCATATTTATTGTAATAAGTTCTCTTTTGAGACACTCGATGTAATAAGTGTGTGATTGCTACTCTGCTATAAATCCTTCGAGTACTGTGTGGTGTCAGCATTACTGATCCAGGGATGACACCGGAGCACAGAGAGCAGACTGTTTGAGGTCTGGTCGCCACATAGCTTCTCAGAGAAGTTACCCAAGATTGTTGGAGTGCCCCCTTGGGAACCGATGTCGGTAGAAGATTACGCATCAGACACCGTCGACATTGATCCAGACCTAGTGAGGGGTCAGTCAAGGGAGTAGAGGGCAACCGACGGGATGTAGCGATGCGAGATTGGATGGAGTCTGGCGATGAGGGGTCGCTTGGAAGTATAAACTCAACGGCGAAGAGAGTTGCTGAGAGGAGACCTAAACCATAGTCGTTGATGAAAGAACATGCGGTGCCCCATGTTTGGTTTTGGTAATTGATGAAAATCTCTATGGACTAATGGTTGCCTTGAGTTATATTTGAAGGTTTTGTCCGTAGGCTTTTCTTGGAGTACATGTGTTGGTTTCAAGGAGAGTTGGTGTCGACCAAGGTGCTATTCAAGGAATTATCCAAAGATTGGTCATGTGAGTGTTGAGCTTATTGCAAGCATGTCTTGAAGAAGAAGATTTTTGATCATTCATGTCTACCTTCAAGACATCATCCAAATGAAGAGAATTAGAAAGATTCAAGGTTGATCAAGATTAAGTCAAGAATGAATCAAGTTGATCAACACACAAAGCATAGAAGATGTACTGAGGGATCAAGTGATCCCATGGAATGGTAAGCATTGTCCATTACGCGTTGTTTGCTAACCCATGGTTTTTGTGAGAGTTCTTTGTGGGGTTAGGTTGCAATGTGCAAGTTCAAGTGGAGCATCACGAAGAGATCAAAATGCTTGAAGCTTGCCGTCCATTATGGTAACAATGGAGTTATGAAGATGTGCCGAAGAGTGGCTCACCCATAGTGGAGTATGGGGGAGCAATCAACTAGTCTTCATCGAGCCAGCACAATCAAGAAAGGTGGTCCAACTTGAGGAAGTCAAGATCGTCATCATCTAACTCAAGTGGACTATGTGCAAGACAAAGATTTGCCCTTGATAGGTTTTCTATTTTACCGGTCTCATAGTGGTGGTTGGGAGACTGGGTTATAGGATTGATTGCCGTACTATCAAGGGGGGCTCTCGATGAGTAGCTTGATCGTATCGTTCATAGAGAGCTCAATCCATTGCATCCTTGCATCATCTTTGTTGGTTCTTGTTTGGTTCTCTTTGTGAGTCTTACAACTTTTGGTCATCTTGATGACAAGCTCGAGTTCATTGAAAACGGAATTCATATGCTTCTTCTATGATGTTTTCGATGTTGGAGGTTTTGCCGGTTCTTCTAGGTTGGAGATTTCACTTCTCTATTTGTTAGGCATACCTCCCCTACCTCTTCGCTGTTTTGATGCTACTCGTCGTCTTGTTTCCAACAAGTTTGAGTTTGCTCAATTCGGAGCTCATATGCAGAAGTTTTGGCAGTTCTGGTTTTCCGTGGAGTATACTTGTTTTTGTGGAAGTGGCTTTAGGATGGCGCCAATGGTAGTACCGCTGTCCCACAGTGGTAGTACCGCCCATGGCCATAAGCGGTAGTTCGGCTCCGGTTCCGCGCTGGTACCGCCTCGACTCGAGACGTGGTTTTCTCGTGTCGGGTTCGGCGGCAGTAGGAGCGGTAGTACCGCTCATGTGCGGTAGTACCGCGGCTACCACCACCCCTAGTGCCGCTCAATGGCCCTCCTCTCTGTTCCTTCTCCCTGTGCTCGTGGTAGGCGATGTGCGCTGTCCCAGCGGTACTACCACTGGGCCAAGCGGCAGTACCACTGCGGCCAACGGTAATACCGCTGGCTCCAGCGGTAGTGCCGCTCATACGGTTCTTCCTCGCACTCTGTTTCGCTCCGCTCTCCGTGCTCTACCGCCCGGGCGGTAGTACCGCTCCCCTGAGCGGTAGTACCGCTCGCGCGCGGACTGAGCACATAACGGTTGGATTCGGGAGCTCCTATAAAAGGGGGTCTTCTTCCCCATTCAACCTTATCCTTTGAGCTCGTGTTCTTCCCCCATTGTTGACCTTCTTCGAGCTTGCTAACTCTCAATCCCTCCATGGATTCTTGCTAGTTTTTGAGGGAAAAGAGAGAGGAGATCTAGATCCACATTTCCACCAATAACTTTCTCCTCTATGTGAGGGGAACCCCTTAGATCTACATCTTGGAGTTCTTGGTGTTCTCCTTCTTGTTCTTCCTCTCATTTTCCTCCCTAGCATTAGTTGCTTTAGTGGGATTTGAGAGAGAAGGACTTGGGCACTTCGTGTGCCCTTGCCATTGCATTTGGTGCATCGGTTTGAGTTCTCGACGGTGATACATGAAAGTTACAAGTTGAGAAGCTTATTACTCTTGGGTGCTTGGTACCCTTGAGCTTGTTCCTCTTGGGTGCTTGGGCGCCCTAGACGGTTGGTGGTGTTCGGAGCTCAATCATTATGGTGTAAACCTCCGGGCAAGCGTCGGGGTCTCCAATTAGGTTGTGGAGATCGCCCCGAGCAATTTGACGGGTACCGGTGACCGCCCCCAAGGGTCGCCAACATGTACGGGTTCGGTGACCGCCCCCAAGGGGTGCCATTTGTATGGGTTCGGTGACCGCCCTCAAGGGTCCCTTAGTGGAATCACGGCATCTTGCATTGTGCGAGGGCGTGAGGAGATTACGGTGGTCCTAGTGGCTTCTTGGGAAGCATTGTGCCTCCACACCGCTCCAAATGGAGATTATCATCCGCAAGGGTGTGAACTTTGGGTTACATCGTCGTCTCCACGTGCCTCGGTTATCTCTTACCCGAGCCCTTTACTTATGCACTTTAATTTGTGATAGCCATATTGTTTCTTGTCATATATCTTGCTATCACATAGTTGCTTATCTTGCTTAGCTTAAGTTGTCGGTGCACATAGGTGAGCCTAGTTGTTTTAGGTTTTATGCTTGACAAATTAATCGTTAGGTTTATTCCGCATTTGTTCAAGCCTAAACCGTAATTATTTTAGAACGCCTATTCACCCTCCTCCCCCTCTAGGCGATATCCACAATCTTTCAGTTGAGCTTGTGCCTTTTGGGATGGTTAGATAGGGAGAGGAAGTGGTTCATCAGCTTTAGTTTCGACAAGTGAGCCGAATTAAAAAAAGCAAACCATAAGATTTTTTTGTCATTTTCTGATGCAAGTTATACCTTTTCACTGATTACCGAGACGAAGAAAAGTAAAGCATAGATATAAATTGCAAAAAAAATACTATTTATTTATTTATTACTTTATTTCACACTTGCTTTCTTCTTCGACGGTAGTATCCATATCTTGGCCACTTTTCCTCACTCTTTCTCTCCACCTGACATCAGTGCCACCAATCATTGCGCATCTACGGTTAGTCGGGTATCAAGATGGCAATAGGGTCCCGAAACCCGCGTCCCCGCGGGTTTTTACCCTATTAGAGGATGGGGATGGGCGACTTTCTACCCCCGCGGAGCTGCTTGTGGGCACATTATTAAACCCGGCATGTTTCACGGGTTTAAACCCGTTTGAGTACTATCCGAACCCAAAATCCGACAAAACCCGTCAAAATACATTATTTAGCATGCACCGATCCATCTTGACTCAAGTGGCCCAAAGCCACAGTGCTTGAGGAGCCGAGCCCCACAACATCGAGGCCCTGGAGTACAAATCAACCCCTCACTCGGTCGATGCAGACTCAAGTGGCCCAAAGCCACAGTGCTTGAGGAGCCGAGCCCCACAACATCGAGGCCCTGGAGTACAAATCAACCCCTCACTCGGTCGATGCAGTGTTGCTCGCTCTTTAGGACTCTCTCTCCCGCACAACACGACATCTAAACCTAAACCTAGGTCCCCAGCCATCGCCTGCTGCTGTAATATGCTCCTGTTTTTCTTCCAAATGTTGCTGTTTTCATTGACTGCTCGTGGGGACGGGTTCCCCGTGGGTTTTGAAAATCCGATGGGTTTAGGGGATGGGCAAAAATTTAACCCCGCGCATGTTGATGGGGACGGGGACAGGTTTGCGATTTTTTCGTGAGGATGGGTTTGAGCAAGCAAAACCTGGTGGGTTTTGTCCCCGTTGCCATCTTGAGTCGGGTAGCCGTCGTTTTGTCACCCAACATCACTTGTATCTGGTCATGTGCTTTGTGTGGATATATTCATTCCCCTACACTATCGGACTCGTGGGCTATGCCTACGGCCCAGGGCCGTCGGCATAGGTCCTACGCCGTCGGCATAGATCTATGCCTACGGCTGCCGTCGGCATAGCCCCGTCGGTGTAGATCACGTCAGCGTAGATGTGTCAGACCGTCGGCGTAGTATAGCCGTCGGCATAGGAGCGTATGCCGACGGCCACGGGGCAGCCGTCGGCATAGTTTAGCCGTCGGCGTTGTTTTTCGTCTGACGGCAACGGACGGCGCCGTCAAAACCGCTGGCGACTCAGGAGACGACACGTGGCAAAGGTATGCCGACGGCTTGGCCGTCGGCATACCTTTGCCACGTGTCGTCCCCTGGCTTGTCCTGGCGACAGGGCTATGCCTACGGCAAAGCCGTCGGCATACATGGAAATCTATGCCGACGGCTTTGCCGTAGGCATAGCTCTGACACGTGGCGCCTCCTGGTGGCTCTTGATCATATATATGCCGACGGCTTTGCCGTA